>NW_028163939.1:0-196814 GCF_964263955.1 Coregonus lavaretus | reverse complement strand
TGTGGGAAGAGATTCACTCGGTCAGGACACCTGGTTGAACACCAGAGAACACACACAGGAGAGAAGCCTTTTGGTTGTGATCAGTGTGGGAAGAGATTCACTAAGTCAGGAAACCTGGCTGTACACAGGAGAATACACACAGGAGAGAAGCCTTACCACTGCTCAGACTGTGGGCTGAGTTGTACTACTTCAGGGGGTTTAAAAGATCACCAGCGAACACACACTGGAGAGAAACCTTATAGCTGTGATCAATGTGGGAAGAGATTCATTCGGTCAGGACACCTGGTTGAACACAAGAGAATACACACAGGAGAGAAGCCTTACCACTGCTCAGACTGTGGAATGAGCTTAACCACTTCACGTGGACTTGTACTACACAGGAGAATACACACAGGAGAGAAGCCTTTTGGTTGTGATCACTGTGGGAAGAGATTCACTCGGTCAGGACAACTGGTTGAACACCAGAGAACACACACAGGAGAGAAGCCTTTTGGTTGTGATCAGTGTGGGAAGAGATTCACTCAGTCAGGAAGCCTGGCTTTACACAAGAGAATACACACAGGAGATAAATCTTATAGCTGTGATCAATGTGGGAAGAGATTCACTCAGTCAGGACACCTGGCTGAACACAAGAGAAAACACACAGGAGAGAAGCCTTACCACTGCTCAGACTGTGGCATGAGTTGTACTACTTCAGGGTATTTAAAAGTTCACCAGCGAACACACACTGGAGAGAAACCTTATAGCTGTGATCAGTGTGGGAAGAGATTCACTCAGTCAGGACAACTGGTTAAACACCAGCGAACACACACAGGAGAGAAGCCTTTTGGTTGTGATCAGTGTGGGAAGAGATTCACTCAGTCAGGAAACCTGGCTGTACACAAGAGAATACACACAGGAGAGAAACCTTATAGCTGTGATCAGTGTGGGAAGAGATTCACTCAGTCAGGAAGCCTGGCTTTACACAAGAGAAAACACCACACTGTTGGGTAACCTTTCCACTTCTGTTAGCTCAATCCAGTTAATGGTAGACTAGTGTACACACACCGGAGAGAAGCCCTACAGGGTGAGTTTTGCCACCTCAAGCTTTCTTAATGTGGCCTTCCTTAGTGTAATTTGATGTACTGTCAACAAGGGGTCCACCCTCTGAAAACTTTAAATAACTATCCATTATTTCCAGATTTCTATGAATTGCAATGTGAGTGAAATAGTCTGTGTTTGAATGGTGTGGGCGTACGTACCCCAACAACAGAATGGTGTGGGTGTTTCCCAACAACAGAATTGGTCAGCTCAGAGAAAGCAGGGCGGTAGCTCCTCCCCCTCTCTCTGCAAGTCTATCGTTAGGGTTAAGGCAAGGGCCGTTTAACATGTTGACTAGTTGGGATGTGGTCAGAAAAGTCCCGTAAGTCGCTGCCGTCACAGTCTGTTGACAGATGCTATGATACCAGTTAAGTCTGTTCACCAGAGATTACAGAAATGTTGGCAGGTAGATTTATTTGGTTTGCTTAGCGAGCAAGCTAGAGGGATCTGAAGACTGATAACAATGTCTGAGGACAATTCACCATCACCATGATCAACCCTGACTACCATCCAACTCACCATGATGAACCCTGTCTACCATTCGACTCACCATCACCATGATCAACCCTGTCTACCATCCGACTCACCATGATGAACCCTGACTACCATTCGACTCACCATCACCATGATCAACCCTGTCTACCATCCAACTCACCATGATGAACCCTGACTACCATTCGACTCACCATCACCATGATCAACCCTGTCTACCATTCGACTCACCATCACCATGATCAACCCTGTCTACCATCCAACTCACCATGATCAACCCCGTCTACCATCCAACTCACCATGATCAAACCTGTCTACCATCCAGCTCACCTTATTTTGAAATGACATGATATTGTTTGGCAGAATGAACACAGTGTAGTGAATATTTTCCCAAACTGCGTTACCCACTCCAGTCAGCAGATGACGATGTGAGTCTTTCAAGAGCTGTTTCCTCCAGTGGACAGGACGCTTTTCAAAACAACACAGACTCATCAGCCGCCTCGGTAGCTTGCTAGCAAACAAACAAACCACAACGTTTGCTGCTTCAGTGTTTTTAGATATTTTTCTCAGATGTTACTATGGTATACTGAAGTATAATTACAAGCATTCCATAAGTGTCAAAGGCTTTTATTGACAATTACATTAAGTTTATGCAATGAGTTAATATTTGCAGCGTTGACCCTTCTATTTCAAGACCTCTGCAATGGCATGCTGTCAATTAACTTCTGGGCCACATCCTGACTGATGGCAGCCAATTGTTGCCTAATCAATGCTTGGAGTTTGTCAGAATTGGTGGGTTTTTGTTTGTCCACCCGCCTCTTGAGGATTGACCACAAGTTCTCAATGGGATTAAGATCTGGGGAGTTTCCTGGCCCATGGACCCAATATTTCGATGTTTTGTTCCCCGAGCCACTTAGTTATCACTTTAGCCTTATGGCAAGGTGCTCCATCATGCTGGAAAAGGCATTGTTCGTCACCAAACTGTTATTGGATGGTTGGGAGAAGTTGCTCTCTGAGGATGTGTTGGTACCATTCTTAATTCATGGCTGTGTTCTTAGGCAAAATTGTGAGTGAGCCCACTCCCTTGGCTGAGAAGCAACCCCACACATGAATGGTCTCAGGATGCTTTACTGTTGGCATGACACAGGACTGATGGTAGCGCTCACCTTGTCTTCCTTGCAGGTAACCATGGTTAACAGAGGAAGAACAATGATTTCAAGCACCACCCTCCTTTTTAAAGCTTCCAGTCTGTTATTCTAACTCAATCAGCATGACAGGGTGATCTCCAGCCTTGTCCTCGTCAACACTCTCACCTGTGTTAACGAGAGAATCACTGACATGATGTCAGCTGGTCCTTTTGTGGCAGGGCTGAAATGCAGTGGAAATGTTTTTTGGGGATTAAGTTCATTTTCATGACAAAATGCAATTAATTGCAATTCATCTGATCACTCTTCATAACAGTCTGGAGTATAAGCAAATTGCCATCATAAAAACTGAGGCAGCAGACTTTGTGAAAATTAATATTTGGGTCATTCTCAACTTTTGACCAAGACTGTATATTAACAGCAGGGTTTTAAACACAGTCTGTGTGCTTACTAGTTATTACATGTCATATACAGTGGGGGAAAAAAGTATTTAGTCAGCCACCAATTGTGCAAGTTCTCCCACTTAAAAAGATGAGAGAGGCCTGTAATTTTCATCATAGGTACACGTCAACTATGACAGACAAATGGAGAATTTTTTCTCTCCAGAAAATCACATTGTAGGATTTTTTATGAATTTATTTGCTAATTATGGTGGAAAATAAGTATTTGGTCACCTACAAACAAGCAATATTTCTGGCTCTCACAGACCTGTAAGTTCTTCTTTAAGAGGCTCCTCTGTCCTCCACTCATTACCTGTATTAATGGCACCTGTTTGGACTTATCAGTATAAAAGACACCTGTCCACAACCTCAAACAGTCACACTCCAAACTCCACTATGGCCAAGACCAAAGAGCTGTCAAAGGACACCAGAAACAAAATTGTAGACCTGCACCAGGCTGGGAAGACTGAATCTGCAATAGGTAAGCAGCTTGGTTTGAATAAATCAACTGTGGGAGCAATTATTAGGAAATGGAAGACATACAAGACCACTGATAATCTCCCTCGATCTGGGGCTCCACGCAAGATCTCACCCCGTGGGGTCAAAATGATCACAAGAACGGTGAGCAAAAATCCCAGAACCACACGGGGGGACCTAGTGAATGACCTGCAGAGAGCTGGGACCAAAGTAACAAAGCCTACCATCAGTAACACACTACGCCTCCAGGGACTCAAATCCTGCAGTGCCAGATGTGTCCCCCTGCTTAAGCCAGTACATGTCCAGGCCCATCTGAAGTTTGCTAGAGTGCATTCGGATGATCCAGAAGAGGATTGGGAGAATGTCATATGGTCAGATGAAACCAAAATATAACTTTTTGGTAAAAACTCAACTCGTCGTGTTTGGAGGACAAAGAATGCTGAGTTGCATCCCAAGAACACCATACCTACTGTGAAGCATGGGGGTGGAAACATCATGCTTTGGGGCTGTTTTTCTGCAAAGGGACCAGGACGACTGATCCGTGGAAAGGAAAGAATGAATGGGGCCATGTATCGTGAGATTTTGAGTGAAAACCTCCTTCCATCAGCAAGGGAATTAAAGATGAAACGTGGCTGGGTCTTTCAGCATGACAATGATCCCAAACACACCGCCCGGGCAACGAAGGAGTGGCTTCGTAAGAAGCATTTCAAGGTCCTGGAGTGGCCTAGCCAGTCTCCAGATCTCAACCCCATAGAAAATCTTTGGAGGGAGTTGAAAGTCCGTGTTGCCCAGCGACAGCCCCAAAACATCACTGCTCTAGAGGAGATCTGCATGGAGGAATGGGCCAAAATACCACCAACAGTGTGTGAAAACCTTGTGAAGACTTACATAAATCGTTTGACCTGTGTCATTGCCAACAAAGGGTATATAACAAAGTATTGAGAAACTTTTGTTACTTACCAAATACTTATTTTCCACCATCATTTGCAAATAAATTCATTAAAAATCCTACAATGTGAAATTTTGGATTTTTTTTCTCATTTTGTCTGTCATAGTTGACGTGTACCTATGATGAAAATTACAGGCCTCTCATCTTTTTAAGTGGTGGCTGACTAAATACTTTTTTTCCCCACTGTACATTTGAAGTCGGAAGTTTACATACACTTAGGCTGGAGTCATTAAAACTCGTTTTTCAACCACTCCACAAATGTCTTGTTAACAAACTATAGTTTTGGCAAGTCGGTTAGGACATCTACTTTCTGCATGACAACAATTCTTTACAAACAGAATATTTCATTTATAATTCACTATATCACAATTCCAGTGGGTCAGAAGTTACATACACTTAGTTGACTGTGCCTTTAAACAGCTTGGAAAATTCCAGAAAATGATGTCATGGCTTTAGATGCTTCTGATAGGCTAATTGACATCATTTGAGTCAATTGGAGGTGTACCTGTGGATGTATTTCCAGGCCTACCTTCAAACTCAGTGCCTCTTTGCTTGGAAAAAGGGGGTATGGGGTGGGTGGGGGGGGTCGCTTGCAAGCCGATGAACACCATCCCAACTGTGAAGCACGGGGGTGGCAGCATCATGCTGTGGGTGTGATTTGCTGAAGGAGGGACTGGTGCACTTCACAAAATAGATGGCATCATGCGGAAGGAAAATTATCTGGATATATTAAAGCAACATCTCAAGACATCAGTCAGGAAGTTAAAGCTTGGTCGCAAATAGGTCTTCCAAATGGACAATGACCCCAAGCATACTTCCAAAGTTGTGGCAAAATGGCTTAAGGACAACAATGTCAAGGAATTTGAGTGGCCATCACAAAGCCCTGACCTCAATCCTATAGAACATTTGTGGGCAGAACTGAAAAAGCATTTTGTGTATATTATAATAATAATAATATGCCATTTAGCAGATGCTTTTATCCAAAGCGACTTAGTCATGTGCGCATACATTTTTACGTATGGGTGGTCCCGGGGATCGAACCTACTACCCTGGCGTTACAAGCACCATGCTCTACCAATTGAGCTACAGAGGACCACTATTAACAGCAGGGTTATAAATCAAATCAAATCAAATCAAATTTTATTGGTCACATGCGCCGAATACAACAGGTGCAGACATTACAGTGAAATGCTTACTTACAGCCCTTAACCAACAGTGCATTTATTTTAAACAAAAAAGTAAGAATAAAACAACAACAAAAAAGTGTTGAGAAAAAAAGAGCAGAAGTAAAATAAAGTGACAGTAGGGAGGCTATATATACAATAAAATAAAGTGACAGTAGGGAGGCTATATATACAGGGGGGTACCGTTGCATAGTCAATGTGCGGGGGCACCGGCTAGTTGAGGTAGTTGAGGTAATAGTACATGTGGGTAGAGTTAAAGTGACTATGCATAAATACTTAACAGAGTAGCAGCAGCGTAAAAAGGATGGGGTGGGGGGGCAGTGCAAATAGTCTGGGTAGCCATGATTAGCTGTTCAGGAGTCTTATGGCTTGGGGGTAGAAGCTGTTGAGAAGTCTTTTGGACCTAGACTTGGCACTCCGGTACCGCTTGCCGTGCGGTAGCAGAGAGAACAGTCTATGACTAGGGTGACTGGAGTCTTTGACAATTTTGAGGGCCTTCCTCTGACACCGCCTGGTATAGAGGTCCTGGATGGCAGGGAGCTTTGCCCCAGTGATGTACTGGGCCGTACGCACTACCCTCTGTAGTGCCTTGCGGTCAGAGGCCAAGCAGTTGCCATACCAGGCGGTGATGCAACCAGTCAGGATGCTCTCGATGGTGCAGCTGTAGAATTTTTTGAGGATCTGAGGACCCATGCCAAATCTTTTTAGTCTCCTGAGGGGGAATAGGCTTTGTCGTGCCCTCTTCACGACTGTCTTGGTGTGTTTGGACCATGATAGTTCGTTGGTGATGTGGACACCAAGGAACTTGAAGCTCTCAACCTGTTCCACTACAGCCCCGTCGATGAGAATGGGGGCGTGCTTACTAGTGAGAACAGTCTGTGTGCTTACTAGTCATATATATATGTTGTTATTCAGCTAGCTTGTTAAGATAGCCTAGCACTACGCTAATGCTAATTAACTAGCTAGCCAACTAACGTCCACAACCATGAGCTCAATAAGCTACTCGCCCCGTACAAAAGAAGATGTGTGCTGGTTGGAGAAAGAAGCTCTGGGGCTGAACATTGTTGTGAAAGAGGAAGAGGAGGATATCACAGTGAAAGGAGAGGAGGGGGAGATGACTGTCACAGTGAAAGGGGAGGAGGGGGGGATGACTGTCACAGTGAAAGAGGAGAAGGAGGAGGATGGATATCTGATTAACAGCAGTGAGTTTTGTCTTGGGGAGGGGCAGAAAGCTCTGATTAGAGAAAAGGCCTGCAGTGTCACTGGCCTTTTTAACTATCCCAAAGCCTAGGACCAAGAGGCATGGAGAGGCAGCCTTTAGTTACTATGCCTCCCAGCCTCTGGAATAGCCAGAGAACCTGAGGGGGAAGGAAACTGTGGCATTTTAAAAAATAGATCTTAAAACACACCTTTTTAGTGGTGCTTTTCCTCAGGGTGCTTTTTAGTCGTGCATTTTTTATTGTAATTCTTTAGTTTTTTATCCTCTTACATTTGTGTAGTAAATATTTAGTTTCATTTTAATTGTTTTTATTAGTTTTTTTCCTGTGAAGCACATTGTGTTCCATTCCATGTCTGAAATGTGCTGTATAAATAAAGCTTGATTTGATTCTCTATGGTGTTATTAGATCCCTAATATTGAGTTAGGCCTGTAAGGTAAGATAGACTGATATGATTGAAATCTCTATGGTGTTATTGAATTTAAACAACAAGGCACTCAACCCCGTGGATTATTGTAAACAACTAATAGCTGTTCTCTAACATGACGTGAAGAGGAGTGAATAACACACAATTAATAGCTGTTCTCTAACATGACGAATAACACACAACTAAGTTAATAACACAACTAAGAGCTGTTCTCTAACATGACGTGAAGAGGAGTAAATAACACAACTAAGAGCTGTTCGTATTGGAGATCTTTAGTTAACAGCGAAATAGCCGATAAATACTGTATATACAGTTCCTTCAGAAAGTATTTATACCCCTTCCACTTTTTCACATTTTGTTGTTACAACCCTGAATTTAAAATGGATTAAATTGAGATTAATTTTGTCACTGGCATACTCACAATACCCCAAAATGTCAAAGTGGAATCATGTTTTTCGAACAAATTAATTAAAAATAAAAAGCTGAATTGTCTTGAGTTAATAAGAATTCAACCTATTTGTTATGACAAGCCTAAGAAAGTTCAGGAGTAAAAATCTTCTCAACAAGTCACATAATAAGTTGCATGGACTCACTCTGTGTGCAATAATAGTGTTTAACATGATTTTTGAATGACTACCTCATCTCCGTATCCCAGACATACTGTACAATTATCTGTAATGTCTCTCAGTCGAGCAGTGAATTTCAAACACAGATTCAACCACAAAGACCAGGGAAGTTTTCCAATGCCTCACAAAGAAGGGCACCTATGGGTAGACGACATTGAATATTCCTTCATTCATTACACTTTGGATGGTGTATCAATATACCCAGCTTCTACAAAGATAGAGACATCCTTCTTAACTCAGTTGCCAGTGAGGAAGGAAACCGCTCAGGGATTTCACCATGAGGCGAATGCTGACTTTTAAACAGTTACAGAGTTTAATGGCTGTGATAGGAGAAAACTGAGAATGGATCAACAACATTGTAGTTACTCCACAATACTAACCTAAATGACAGAGTGAAAAGAAGGAAGCCTGTACATAATAAAAATATTCCAAAACATGCATCCTGTTTGCAACAAGGAACTAAAGTAATAATGCAAAAAAATGTGGCAAAGCAATTTAACTTTTTGCAATAAAATGCGAATTAATTACTTTAAAATCATACAATATGATTTTCTGGATTTTTGTTTTAAATTCCGTCTCTCACAGTTGAAGTGTACCTATGATAAAAATTATAGACCTCTACATGCTTTGTAAGTAGGAAAACCTGCAAAATCGGCAGTGTATCAAATACTTGTTCTCCCCACTGTATATAATAATGTATGCACTCACTAACTGTAAGTCGCTCTGGATAAGAGCGTCTGCTAAATGACTAAAATGTAAATGTCCTGCCACTGTTGTCTAGCAATGATCAACAACCAATTTGACGGAGCTTGAAGAATTTGTAAAATAATAATAGTAAATGTTGCACAATCCAGGTTTAGAAAGCTCTTAGAGACTTACCCAGAAAGACTCAGCTGTAACCGCTGCTAAAAGGTGCTTCTATAAAGTATTGACTCAGGTGTGAATACTTACACTACCAGACAAAGGTTTTAGAACACCTACTCATTCAAGGGTTTTTCTTTATTTGGACTATTTTCTACATTGTAGACTAATAGTGAAGACATCAAAACTATGAAATAACACATATGGAATCATGTAGTAACCAAAAAAGTGTTAAACAATTCAAAACATGTTTTATATTTGAGATTCTTCAAATAGCCACCCTTTGCCTTGATGACAGCTTTGCACACTCTTGCCATTCTCTCTACCAGCTTCACCTGGAATACTTTTCCAACAGTCTTGAAGGAGTTCCCACATATGCTGAGCACTTGTTGGCTGCTTTTCCTTCACTCTGCGGTCCGACTCATCCGAAACGATCTCAATTTAGTTTAGGTCGGGGGATTGTGGAGGCCAGGTCATCTGATGCAGCACTACATCACTCTCCTTCTTGGTAACATAGCCCTTACATAGCCTGGAGGTGTGTTGGGTCATTGTCCTGTTGAAAAACAAATGATAGTCCAACTAAGCCCAATCAAGATGGAATGGCGTATCGCTGCAGAATGCTGTGGTAGCCATGCTGGTTAAGTGTGCCTTGAATTCTAAATAAATCACAGACAGTGTCACCAGCAAAGCACCCCCACACCATAACACCTCCTCCTCCATGCTTTACGGTGGGAGATACACATCTGTTCACTCACACCGCGTCTCACAAAGACACTGCGGCTGGAACCAAAAATCTCCAATTTGGACTCCAGACCAAAGGACAAATTTCCACCGGTCTAATGTCCATTGCTTGTGTTTCTTGGCCCAAGCAAGTGTCTTCTTCTTATTGGTGTCCTTTAGTAGTTTTTTCTTTGTAGCAGTTCGACCATGAAGGACTGATTCACACAGTCCCCTCTGAACAGTTGATGTTGAGGTGTGTATGTGATTTAACTCTGAAGCATTTATTTGGGCTGCAATTTCTGAGGCTGGTAACTCTAATGAACTTATCCTCTGCAGCAGAGGTAACTGGGTCTTCCATTCCTGTGGCGGTCCTCATGAGAGCCAGTTTCATCATAGAGCTTGATGGTTTTTGCGACTGCACTTTAAGAAACGTTCGAAGTTCTTGAAATGAGTGACTGATCTTCATGTCTTAAAGTAATGATGGACTGTCGTTTCTCTTTGCTTATGTGAGCTGTTCTTGCCATAATATGGACTTGGTCTTTTACCAAATATGGCTATCTTCTGTATACCCCCCCCCCCCTTACCTTGTCACAACAAAACTGATTGAATCAAATGCATTAAGAAGGAAAGAAATTCCACAAATTAACTTTTAAGAAGGCACACCTGTTTATTGAAATGCATTCCAGGTGACTACCTCATGAAGCTGGTTGAGAGAATGTCAAGAGTGTGCAAAGCTGTCTTCAAGGCAAAGGGTGGCTATTTGAAGAATCACAAATATTGTTTCGACCCCAGGAAGAGTAGCTGCTGCCTTGGGAGCAGCTAATGGGGATTCCTAATGAATACAAATACTTTTTAGGTTACTACATGATTCCATATGTGTTATTTCATAGTTTTGATGTCTTCACTATTATTCTACAATGTAGAGCATAGTAAAAAATTAAGAAAAACCCTTGAATGAGTAGGTGTTCTAAAACTTTTGACCGGTAGTGTATGTAAATGAGATTTTACTGTATTTAATTTAAATAGATTTATGCACAACAGCATTCTATCCAAGGTGGGAGAGAGCACGAGGAGGGATCATGTCATGCAGGTTCAGGTATCCGCTACAGGACAGTTGTATATTATTTAAAACATCAATTGGTAGCTGATTAGTATGTATGGATCATTTATTTTAAAATCTGCAATGTTTGAATGTCCAGTTTTAATTACTGAACAATAAATGACATTATTACCACCAGCCAGCAGGCTATAAAATTGCAGCATTACAACACCATTTATAGATTTCGTGAAATGTTAGGCCCCGTGTAGCTCAGTTGGTAAAGCATGTCGTTTGCAACGCCAGGGTTGTGGGTTCGATTCCCATGGGGGGCAAGTATGAAACAAATTATATAGGCACTCACTAACTGTAAGTCGCTCTGGATAAGAGCGTCTGCTAAATGACTAAAATGAGAAAATGACGACCAAATAGAGGCCTACCAATAAACCTTTATCCATTAGCTAAAGCAAAGCTTTACATGCTCTTGCACCACAGGAACCCTATCATCGATTAATTAGGCACGCAGCCGCATAGACATGTCGCTATTTCAGCACGATGTACAGCGATCGGTTTGTGAGTGGAACTACAAATACCTAGGTGTCTGGTTAGACTGTAAACTCTCCTTCCAGACTCACATTAAGCATCTCCAATCCAAAGTTAAATCTAGAATCAGCTTCCTATTTCGCAACAAAGCCTCCTTCACTCATGCTGCCAAACATGCCCTCGTAAAACTGACTATCCTACCGATCCTTGACTTTGGCGATGTCATTTACAAAATAGCCTCCAAGCAAATTGGATGTAGTCTATCACAGTGCCATCCGTTTTTCACCAAAGCCCCATATACTACCCACCACTGTGACCTGTGCGCTCTTGTTGGCTGGTCCTCACTACATATTCGTCACCAAACCCACTGGCTCCAGGCCATCTATAAATCACTGCTAGGCAAATCCCTGCCTTATCTTAGCTCATTGGTCACCATAGCAACACCCACCCGTAGTATGCGCTCCAGCAGGTATATCTCACTGGTCATCCCCAAAGCCAACACCTCCTTTGGCCGCCATTCCTTCCAGTACTCTGCTGCCAATGACTGGAACGAACTGCAAAAATCTCTGAAGCTGGAGACTCTTATCTCCCTCACTAACTTTAAGCATCAGTTGTCAGAGCACCTTACCGATCACTGCACCTGTACACAGCCCATCTGAAATTAGCCCGCCCAACTACCTCATCCCCATATTGTTATTTATTTTGCTCATTTGCACCCCAGTATCTCTATTTGCACATCATTACATTTACATTTTAGTCATTTAGCAGACGCTCTTATCCAGAGCGACTTACAGTTAGTTATTACATTTTAGTACATTTGTCAGCCAAAACATGACACCCACTGTCATAAGGTGCCGAAGGTGGGTGTGGTGTATGAATCAGGCGCAGGACGCAGAGGCTCAGTCCAAAGGCTTTAGTGCAAAATTCACACAAACAAAAGTACAATAAGCCTGAAGGCGAATACAAGGCGCACACAGGCGACAAAATAAACGGCGCACAAAACATGTGCAAAGTAATCACTCCAAAACACTGGAGGGAAATAGTAGCTCCAACACGTAACAGAGGCGCAATCACACACAAACACAGACACACACAACAAGAACTAAATAGAACACTAACTAGGACTAACTAGACACAGGTGTACAACATTAAGACCAAACCAAACGAACATGAAACATAGATCGGTGGCAGCTAGTACTCCGGGGACGACGACCGCCGAAGCCTGCCCGAACCAGGAGGAGGAGCAGCCTCGGCCGAAACCGTGACAATACCCCCCACTTGACGCGCGGCTCCAGCCGTGCGCCGACCCCGGCCTCGGGGACGACCAGGAGGACGCGGAGCAGGGCGCGCGGGATGGTCCCGGTGGAACTCCGACAGGAGAGATGGGTCTAGGATGTCCCTCCGCGGCACCCAGCACCGCTCCTCCGGGCCGTACCCCTCCCACTCCACGAGATACTGGAGACCCCCCATCCGGCGTCTGGAGTCCAAGATGGACCGAACGGTGTACGCCGGAGCCCCCTCGATGTCCAATGGGGGCGGAGGAGTCTCTCCTATCTCATTGTCCTGGAGTGGACCAGCTACCACCGGCCTGAGAAGAGACATATGGAACGAGGGGTTAATATTCTTATATTCAACAGGTAGATGTAACTTATAACACACCTCGTTCTATCTTCTCAGGACTTTAAAGGGCCCCACAAACCGCCGACCCAGCTTCCGGCAGGGCAGGCGGAGGGGTAGGTTTCTAGTAGAGAGCCAGACTCGATCTCCGGGTGCGTACACCGGCCCCTCACTGCGGTGGAGATCGGCGCTCGCCTTGTGACGACGGACGGCCCGCTGCAGGTGGACGTGGGCAGCGTTCCACGTCTCTTCCGAGCGCCTCATCCAATCATCCACCGCAGGGGCCTCGATCTGGCTCTGCTGCCACGGTGCCAGAACCGGCTGGTAACCTAATACACATTGGAAAGGGGTTAGGTTGGTAGAGGAGTGGCGAAGAGAATTCTGGGCCATCTCGGCCCAGGGAATGTAACGCGCCCACTCCTCAGGCCGGTCCTGGCAATACGACCTCAGAAACCTACCCACATCCTGGTTGACACGTTCTACCTGCCCGTTACTCTCCGGGTGGTACCCCGAGGTAAGGCTAACCGAGACCCCCAAACGCTCCATAAACGCTCTCCACACCCGGGAGGTAAACTGGAGGCCTCGATCAGACACTATATCCTCGGGGACCCCGTAATGCCGGAAGACGTGGGTAAATAGGGCCTCAGCAGTCTGTAGGGCAGTAGGAAGACCCGACATAGGGAGAAGACGACAGGCCTTAGAGAACCGGTCCACAACGACCAGGATGGTGGTATTCCCCTGAGAGAGGGGAAGGTCTGTTACAAAATCCACCGAGAGGTGGGACCATGGTCGTTGTGGAACGGGTAGGGGCTGTAACTTACCCCTGGGCAGATGTCGGGGCGCCTTACACTGGGCGCACACCGAGCAGGAGGAGACATAAACCCTCACATCCCTAGCCAAAGTGGGCCACCAGTATTTAGTGCTAAGGCAATGCACTGTCCGGCCGATACCCGGATGTCCAGAGGAGGGTGACGTGTGAGCCCAGTAAATGAGTCGATCCCGAATCTCGAGCGGAACGTACCTCCGACCCTCAGGACACTGTGGAGGGCTGGGGTCGTTACGCAACGCTCGCTCGATTTCGGAATCGACCTCCCACACCACCGTTGCCACAAGGAAAGACTCCGGTAGTATGGGAGTGGGCTCAACGGACCTCTCCTCCGTGTCATACCGCCGGGACAGCGCATCTGCCTTACCATTCTGGGACCCAGGGATGTACGTGATTTTAAATACGAACCTGGTGAGAAACATACTCCATCGAGCCTGGCGAGGGTTCAGTCTCCTCGCTGCCCGGATGTACTCCAGGTTCCGATGGTCAGTCAAAATGAGGAAAGGGTGTTGAGCCCCCTCAAGCCAATGCCTCCACACCTTAAGGGCTTGAACTACAGCTAACAGCTCCCTGTCCCCAACGTCATAGTTACGCTCCGCCGGGCTGAGCTTCTTAGAGTAAAAAGCACAGGGGCGGAGTTTAGGTGGCGTGCCGGACCGTTGAGAGAGAACGGCCCCTATACCAGCCTCAGACGCGTCTACCTCAACCTGAAAGGGTAATGCGGGATCCGGATGCACCAGCACCGGATCCGACGTAAACAGGTCCTTCAGTCTCCTAAAGGCCCTGTCCGCATCGGCTGACCACTGCAGTCGCACCGGACCCCCCTTCAGAAGGGACGTGATGGGAGCTGCCACCTGTCCAAAACCCCGGATAAACCTCCGGTAGTAATTCGCAAAAACCAAAAACTGCTGCACCTCTTTTACAGTAGTTGGGGTTTGCCAATTATGCACAGCGGACACACGATCCACCTCCATTCTCACCCCTGACGCGGACAACCGATAACCCAAAAAGGAGACCGACTCCTGGAAAAACAGACATTTCTCTGCCTTGACATATAGGTCGTGTTCCAACAGCCTCCTCAATACACGATGCACCAGGGTTATATGCTCGGCTCGGGTAGACGAGTACACCAGAATGTCATCAATGTACACGACCACCCCTTGTCCCTGCATATCCCGGAAAATCTCATCTACGAAGGATTGGAAGACTGATGGAGCATTCATCAACCCATATGGCATGACGAGATATTCGAAATGACCTGACGTGGTACTAAACGCTGTCTTCCATTCGTCACCCTCCCTAATGCGCACCAAGTTATGCGCGCTCCTGAGATCCAGTTTTGTGAAAAACCGCGCTCCATGCAATGACTCCGTCATGGTCGCAATCAGAGGGAGTGGATAACTGTATTTCACAGTAATCTGATTGAGACCACGGTAATCAATGCACGGGCGCAACCCTCCATCTTTCTTTTTCACAAAAAAGAAGCTTGAGGAGGCGGGAGAAGTGGAGGGCCGAATGTATCCCTGTCTCAAAGATTCGGCTATGTAAGTCTCCATAGCTTTTCTCTCCTCTTGAGACAAAGGATACACATGGCTCCGTGGGAGCGCTGCTCCTGCCTGGAGATCAATCGCACAATCCCCCTGTCTATGAGGAGGCAACTGCGTCGCCCTAGTTTTGCTAAACACGAGAGCTAAATCCCCATATTCAGGCGGAATGTGCAGTGCGGGCACTTGGTTTGGACTCTCCACCGAAGTCGCCCCCACGGAAACACCCAGACATCGCCCCTCGCACTGAGCAGACCACCCATCGAGAGCCCTCTGTTGCCACGAAATAGCAGGGTTGTGGGTGCTTAACCAGGGAATCCCCAGCACCACTGGGTACGCAGGAGAGTCGATCAGATACAGCTGTATAGTCTCCTCATGACCCCCCTGCGCACACATCCGAAGTGGCGCTGTGATCTCCCTGATCAACCCCGACCCCAACGGACGGCTATCTAAGGCATGAACGGGAAAAGGTTTGTGAACAGGTAGGAGAGGGATCCCTAACTCAAAACAAAACTTCCGATCAACAAAATTCCCAGCTGCGCCTGAATCTACGAGCGCCTTATGCTGGGAATGAGGTGCAACCTGTGGAAAACACACAGGTATACAAAAGTGCGCAACAGAAAGCTCTGGGTAAGTGGGACGTCTACTCACCAGGGAGGCCCCCCCAGTGCGTGGCCTGTTGTCTTCCCCCTCGGAGAACCCTCCCCAGCACCTGGCCGCAGTGTGCCCTCCACGACCGCA
The DNA here is from genome assembly GCF_964263955.1 of Coregonus lavaretus. Classification (NCBI taxonomy): domain Eukaryota; kingdom Metazoa; phylum Chordata; class Actinopteri; order Salmoniformes; family Salmonidae; genus Coregonus; species Coregonus lavaretus. Next base: position 180,889 of record NW_028163939.1, on the reverse strand, counting down.
CTTGGTGCAGGAGACAGGCCCCCTCGGGCTCCTCCTACTCCGTTCTCTGGCACCGGCACCCCCAAGCTCCATAGGGCTCGGCTCGGAGGCGCCGGAGGGCGGAATGGACGGACTCCCCTCGGGACGTCCACGGGTGGCCAGCAGGGTGTCCAGACGGATGGACATATCGACCAACTGGTCGAATGTAAGATGGGTATCCCTGCAGGCCAACTCACGTTGAACGTCCTCTCGTAGGTTACATCGAAAATGGTCGATGAGAGCCTGTTCATTCCACCCTGCATCGGCCGCTAGAGTCCGGTACTCTAGAGCGAACGCCTGCGCGCTCCTCCTCCCCTGTCTCAACTGGACTAGACGCTCCCCCGCCGCTTTGCCCTCAGGTGGATGGTCGAACACGGCCTTGAAGCGGCGGGAGAACTCTGCGTAGGTCATGGTGTTGGCGTCCATTCTCCTCCACTCGGCGTTAGCCCACTCCAACGCCTTGCCCGTGAGACAGGAGATGAGGGCGGAAACGCTCTCGTGTCCCGAGGGCACCGGGTGTACAGTGGCCAGGTAGAGCTCCACCTGCAGGAGGAACCCCTGACACCCGGCAGCTGTTCCGTCATACGCCCTCGGGAGCGAGAGCCGAATCCCCCTGGGTTCCGAACCTAGGACTGGTGGACCGACCGATGGGGTGGGCAGGGTAGGTGGAGGTGTGGGTACCCGGCTGGCCTCCCATCGGTGCAAGGTGTAGATTACCTCCTGTAGAGCGGTCTCCAGTTGTCGAATCTGGCCATCTTGTCCACGGATATGCTCCTCGAGCGACACAATGGAATCAGCCGATCCTGCTGATTCCATTGTGGTGTGTGATTCTGTCATAAGGTGCTGAAGGTGGGTGTGGTGTATGAATCAGGCGCAGGACGCAGAGGCTCAGTCCAAAGGCTTTAGTGCAAAATTCACACAAACAAAAGCACAATAAGCCTGAAGGCGAATACAAGGCGCACACAGGCGACAAAATAAACGGCGCACAAAACATGTGCAAAGTAATCACTCCAAAACACTGGAGGGAAATAGTAGCTCCAACACGTAACAGAGGCGCAATCACACACAAACACAGACACACACAACGAATACTAAATAGAACACTAACGAGGAATAACTAGACACAGGTGTACAACATTAAGACCAAACCAAACGAACATGAAACATAGATCGGTGGCAGCTAGTACTCCGGGGACGACGACCGCCGAAGTCTGCCCGAACCAGGAGGAGGAGCAGCCTCGGCCGAAACCGTGACACCCACCCTTTTTTTCATGTGTTCTATCGCAAACTGTCATAAACATAAAGCTCTCCAACATAACATCAACTATCCAATCAAAGCCACATTGACAATTTGAAATTAGCACATCAATTACAAAAAATTACAATTTAATATATTTAAATCCCACTTCGTAACTTAACAAAATGTGAAAAAAGTTCAAGGGAGTGCAGACGTTCTAAAGGCAATGTATTATATTAGGTTAACATTTCAAAATAGTCTGATGCATATCCTGAAGATCAGTTCAAATATCCTGTAGATCAGATCAAATAGCCTGTAGATCAGATCAAGGAACGCTGTCTATACTTCCATCCCTTTGGTTATTGGCTGATTCCATCGCCAGCAATGCCCAAAAATATTCTTGGAATTCTCACATAGAAACGTAATTGGAGTCTGTTATGATGAGTTTCTGCTCAAAGAATCAAGGATATACTTAGACATTCTGTATTTAATGATCGGTACCGGGTTAGAAACACCAACGGACATAGCTTTGCCATTTTGCTGTTTCCAACTAACTAACAAAGAAGACCCTCTACCTTTTATATACCCTCTTGGTCCTCCTTCCTTTCACATCCATCTGGAAACCATCATAGGCCACCCTGTCTCTGTTCTTATTGCCCTTTGCCCTCAGGTCACTACATCCTGTCCATCACTCACACTACCCTGACCATCACTAATTACATTACATTTTAGTCATTTAGTAGACGCTCTTATCCAGAGCGACTTAAAGTTAGTGAATACATATATTTATTTATTTTATACTGGCCCCCCGTGGGAATTGAACCCACAACCCACAACCCTGGCATTGCAAACGCCATGCTCTATCAACTGAGCTACATCCCTGCCGGCCATTGTATCATACTTCCTGCTTTTACACTGCGCGCATTTAATGGTCCTTGACTTTTGGAAAATCATTTGTGTAGTTTAGCTGGTTACTCGTAGCCAGGCCCGGCGGCAGGATGAACTCGGCAAGGGGGCATCAGCAATGACTAAGGGGGCACAATTATTTTCGCTTGCTGATAACACAGGATTGATAATAATCGATAATACAATTACACACAATGTATTTGCAGCCACGCACGGCTGTCTTGCAGCAAGAATACAGGCTACTGCACCGCTTTACAAACATGGACAATTCATAAATAGCAAGTCATGACAACGCTACACAGCTACTTGCACAATACCCAACAATCCAATTCAAAACAGTTGCTAATTACCGTAATAACACTTTCTCATGCCAATACAATGCATTTCCAATCGCGGAAAGCAAACAATAATGCACTACCAATGACTTATTGGTACAATGCAGCTAGTTGGAGCTTGCCAGTTGGCTGTAGGCTACTCCACTAGCAGCTTGCCAGTTGGCTGTAGGCTACTCCACTAGCAGCTTGCCAGTTGGCTGTAGGCTACTCCACTAGCAGCTTGCTAAAAACTGTAAGCAAGCTAGCCTTTTAGCTTCCCACAGATTTAGATGTGGCTTAGTGTTGTAGGTTACGGTCTTGCTGAAAGGTGAGTTCCTCTCCCAGTGTCTGGTGTAAAGCAGACTGAAGCAGTCTTTCCTCTAGGATCTCCCATTTCGTTTCATCCTGTAAAACTCCCCAGTCTTTGACGATGTCAAGCATTTCCTTACCATGATGCAGCCATCACCATGCTTGAAAATAAGGAGGCAGTTACTCAGTGATGTTATGTTGGATTTGCCCCAAACTTATGGCTTTGCATTTAGGCCCAAAAAGTGTATTCATTTGCCCTGTTACTTTTTTAGCAGTATTACTTTAGTGCCTTGTTGCAAACAAGATATGGAATATTTATATTCTCCTTTCACTCTGTCATTTAGGTCATTATTGTGGATTATTGTGAATAGTCACATGTACAGGGTTGCAGGTGGTCACTGTGGTCTAAGGCACTGCATCGCACTGCACTGCACAGCGTCGTCCAGGGTAGGGGAGGGAATGGCCGGCAGGTATGTAGCTCAGTTGGTAGAGCATGGCGTTTGCAACGGCAGGGTTGTGGGTTCGATTCCCATGGGGGGCCAGTATGAAAAACTAGTCACATGTACAGGGTTGCAGGTCATTATTGTGAATAGTCACATATACAGGGTTGCAGGTGGTCATTATTGGGGATTATTGTGAATAGTCACATGTACAGGGTTGCAGGTGGTCATTATTGGGGATAATTGTGAATAGTCACATATACAGGGTTGCAGGTGGTCATTATTGTGGATTATTGTGTATAGTCACATGTACAGGGTAGCAGGTGGTCATTATTGGGGATTATTGCGAATAGTCAAATGTACAGGGTTGCAGGTAGTCATTATTGTGGATTATTGTGAATAGTCAAATGTACAGGGTTAAAGGTGGTCATTATTGTGGATTATTGTGAATAGTCACATGTACAGGGTTGCAGGTGGTCATTATTGTGGATTATTGTGGATAGTCACATGTACAGGGTTGCAGGTGGTCATTATTGGGGATTATTGTGAACATCTTTGACGTGTCTGGGTGGCTTAATACACCATACACAACATCATTATTAACAGAGGAAGGGTTAGTCATTCATATCACACAATTACTATTTTAGTTATTGTTTTGTATTTGTTTGTTAAAATATGTAGAATTTTGTTTTTACTTTCACATTATTTTGTGTAGATGAATAACGGAAAATTATAATCAAATCTATTTCAATCCCACTTTTTAAAGCAACAAAATGTGAAAAAAGTTATAGTGGGTGTAGACTTTCCATAGGAACTGTATAGCCTAATAATATTTAGGTAGTTAATTTCCTTGGGAAGATAACTGCCCGTGCTTCTCCATCCATTCATATATAGACTACTCTATTTAATTGAGACCACACACTCACCTGATCTGGCACGCCCAACTAGGAGAGGAGAGGTATGGCTGCTGAACTAGGAGAGGAGAGGTATGGCTGCTGAACTAGGACAGGAGAGGTATGGCTGCTGAACTAGGAGAGGAGAGGTATGGCTGCCGAACTAGGAGAGGAGAGGTATGGCTACTGAACTAGGAGAGGAGAGGTATGGCTGCTGAACTAGGAGAGGAGAGGTATGGCTGCTGATCTAGGACGGGAGAGGTATGGCTGCTGAACTAGGAGAGGAGAGGTATGGCTACTGAACTAGGAGAGGAGAGGTATGGCTGCTGAACTAGGAGAGGAGAGGTATGGCTGCTGAACTAGGACGGGAGAGGAGAGGTATGGCTGCTGAATTAGGACAGGAGAGGTATGGCTGCTGAACTAGGAGAGGAGAGGTATGGCTGCTGAACTATGAGAGGAGAGGTATGGCTGCTGAACTAGGAGAGGAGAGGTATGGCTGCTGAACTAGGACAGGAGATGTATGGCTGCTGAACTAGGAGAGGAGAGGTATGGCTGCTGAACTAGGACAGGAGAGGTATGGCTGCTGAACTAGGACAGGAGAGGAGAGGTATGGCTGCTGAACTAGGAGAGGAGAGGTATGGCTGCTGAACTAGGAGAGGAGAGGTATGGCTGCTGAACTAGGACAGGAGAGGTATGGCTGCTGAACTAGGACAGGAGAGGTATGGCTGCTGAACTAGGACAGGAGAGGAGAGGTATGGCTGCTGAACTAGGAGAGGAGAGGTATGGCTGCTGAACTAGGACAGGAGAGGTATGGCTGCTGAACTAGGACAGGAGAGGAGAGGTATGGCTGCTGAACTTGAAACAGCAAGAAAGAATAGCGGTCCGTTGCACTTTCTCTTGACCTACGTTTTGCACGAAGGATATAGCCTGTCTTTTAGGAGCGGGAATATTTTCAGTCAGAGACAAATAAATGGATAATTAATATATATTGAAAAGGAGAAGACTCAACGCTCGATCCCCATGTTGCACCTTTTGCTTTATATTGATAATCACATTTTGGGATTTCACCTCGACTCACGTTGGTTGAGCGTCCCCAACTTCTTTCTATTAACAGACACTGTAGTAAACTATAGCCTAATTATATTTAAGTGAATTTCCTTGGAAAGATAACTGCCACGTGATTTATTCGCCCATTCATAGGTAGCCTGGTAGGCTAGTGTGTGAATAATTTGACAGAGGTGCTTTTAGTACAATAGCTAGGCTAACGCATACACAGCAGAAAGACACCGTTTCCAAATAATCTGCGGGACAAGTATATTTATCACAACGTTTTCTGTCTTACCGCCCTCAACATGAAAAATACGGACCGCGCTGCAATGATCTCTTTCGGAGCCCGCAGCCCTCTACCTCCAAACATCTTTGTTGTACCATTTGAAAGTGGAAAGAAATATATACAGTACCAGTCAAAAGTTTGGACACACCTACTCATTCAAGGGTTTTTCTTTATTTTACGTTGTAGAATAATAGTGAAGACATCAAAACTATGAAATAACACATATGGAATTATGTAGTAACCAAGAAAGTGTTAAACAAATCAAAATATGATGTTTGAGATTCTTCAAATAGCCACCCTTTGCCTTGATGACAGCTTTGCACACTCTTGCCATTCTCTCAACCAGCTTCATGAGATAGTCACCTGGAATGTATTCTGATTTGTTTAACACTTTGTTGGTTAGAACATTATTCCATATGTGTTATTTCATAGTTTGGATGTTATTATATTTTAGTACATTTGTCAGCCAAAACATGACACCCACCCTTTTTTTATGTGTTCTATCGCAAACTGTCATCAACATGAAGCTTTCCAACGTAACATCAACTATCCAATCAAAGCCACATTGACAATTAAAATTAGCACATCAATTACAAAAAATTACAATTTAATATATTTCAATCCCACTTTGTAACGTAACAAAATGTGAAAAAGGTTCAAGGGAGTGCAGACGTTCTAAATGCAATGTATTATATTAGGTTAACATTTCAAAATAGTCTGATGCATATCCTGTAGATCAGATCAAATAGCCTGTAGATCAGATCAAATAGCCTGTAGATCAGATCAAATAGCCTGTAGATCAGATCAAGGAACGCTGTCTATACTTCCATCCCTTTTGTTATTGGTTGATTCCATCGCCAGAAATGCCCAAAAATATTATTGGAATTCTCACATAGAAACGTAATTGGTGTCTAATATAAAAATAAGCTAAATCAATTTGCCCTTTTTCCCGAAATGTCCTATTGGTCTGAAGTGTAAGATATTGGTTTCTCCCGTGGGAGCCCCGGGTTCATATCGTGCGTGTTACATACAGTTACAATATTTGAGCGCTGCAAATCTGCGTAGCAAGCAAACAGACAATGTGTATTATTTTTAACATGCTGTGAAAGTAGTACTCACTTTTAGGAATGGGTAATCGTTTACAAGTTACAAGCTATATCATAAACCCATCGTTGAAAACCACATTTTTCATCTTCTGTGGTTTGGTAACTTCCTGTTGTTCAACGGACCGGAATGAAGAAGCAGAGTTTGGAAAACAATTTTTTGGTGTCCATTAAGTCTTAAACAGCAAGGGGGCATTGTTTCCACTCCGTTGTGGCCGTCCCCATTTAAATGCAAGACCTCATCATACCATTGTTGTGTTGTTTTACCCTCAGTGTACTAACTTGAACTCCACTACCCTCTTTTTTGGATTTACAGGAAACTCCTATTCCACTCCCCTCCTCCTTCTTCCTCCAACCCTCCTCCCCCCTCCCCCTCTTGGGTTCCCCAGGTCGTGCCTCTCCTGGTAACTTACTGATGGGTCTGAAGAGGGTGTCTGTGCTGCTGGTCGACTGCAGGAAAACACCGGGACGGAGTGGGTTTATGCTCTTACATATATTTATTTTGGGACACTCCCTAGATGTCCTTAATTACCATTAAATACAATCACTAACCTTCTTAAAATGTAGAATCATTCGAAGCACTCCTACCCCATTGGTTACATTGATGATTTTAACCCATCCAAAATGCTCAAATCTGATCACAAGAGTTTGGAAAGCTGGGCCTTGAACTAACTTCGATATGAAGAAGGAACTCACAGGAGACAGCCCTAACCGTCGCTCTCTCAGTAGAAGGGGCATATCATCTGGGGAGGCTAACCAACATCATGATGCTGACGAGGCAGAGAAGAGTCTCTCCAGATCAGAACACCTCAAGAAACACCAGCAGAGACTTACAGGGAAGAAACCTCACCGCTGCTTTGACTGTGGAAAGAGTTTCACCTCTTCAGCAAATCTTAAAACACACCAGTGAATTCAAACTGGAGAGAAACCTTACCACTGCTCTGACTGTGGGAAGAGTTTTGCTCAGTTAGGGACCCTGAAAAAACACCAGCTGAGACACACAGGAGAGAAACTTTTTAGCTGTGAACAATGTGGGAGGAGATTCACTGTGTCAGGAGCCCTGACAGTTCACCAACGAATACACACAGGAGCAAAACCTTTTCACTGCACTGACTGTGGGATGAGTTTTTCCCATTCAAGTAGTCTGAAAACACACCAGCAGAAACACAAAGGAGAGAAGCCTTACCACTGCTCCCTGTGTGGAGCAAGTTTTACCCAGTTAGGGAAGCTGAAAATGCATGAGAGAATACACACAGGAGAGAAGCCTCATCACTGCTCCCTGTGCGGAACGAGTTTTACCCAGTTATGGAACCTGAAAATGCATGAGAGAATACACACAGGAGAAAAGCCTTACTACTGCTCCCAGTGCGGAAAGAGTTTTACCAGCTTATGGAACCTGAAAATGCATGCGAGAATACACACAGGAGAAAAGCCTTACCACTGCTCCCTGTGTGAGAAGAGTTTTACCCAGTTAGGGAACCTGAAAATGCATGCGAGAATGCACACAGGAGAGAAGCCTTACCACTACTCTTAAAGAGTAGAATACTGCTCCCACTTTTTGACTGTGAAATTGTGATTTTGTTCATGCCACATGAAATCGAATTGTATAAAGCAGACTCAAAAAAGATATCACCTGAATATGAAGCAGGCTATGTCAGTTTGAATGTATCCGAGTAAAGAACATCATGCTGCTTACTTAGCGATCACTACTTTCTCTCAATTAGACACATACAGTACCAGTCAAATGTTTTACTATTTACATTGTAGAATAATAGTGAAGACATCAAAACTATGAAATAACACATATGGAATTATTTAGTGACCCCAAAAAAATTTAAGCACAGTTCCCGCTCAGCCCAGTCAAAACTGTTCGCTGCTCTGGCACCCCAATGGTGGAACAAGCTCCCTCACGACGCCAGGACAGCGGAGTCACTCACCACCTTCCGGAGACATTTGAAACCCCACCTCTTTAAGGAATACCTGGGATAGGATAAAGTAATCCTTCTACCCCCCCCTAAAAAAAAAAAAACAAAAAAAAAAAAACATTGTAAAGTGGTTATCCCACTGGCTATAAGGTGAATGCACCAATTTGTAAGTCGCTCTGGATAAGAGCGTCTGCTAAATGACGTAAATGTTTTGCAAATTTGTGATACTGAATGTTATCAGATCTTCAACCAAAACCTAATATTAGATAAAGGGAACATAAGTGAACAAATAACACAACTATTTCATAAACAAAGTTATGCAACACCCAATTCCCCTGTGTGAAAAAGTAATTGCCCCCTTACACTCAATAACTGGTTGTGCCACCTTTAGCTGCAATGACTCCAACCAAATGCTTCCTGTAGTTGTTGATCAGTCTCTCATGTCGCGGTGGAGGAATTTTGGCCCACTCTTCCATGCGGAACTGCTTTATCTCAGTGACATTTGGGTTTTCAAGCATGAACTGCTCGTTTCAAGTCCTGCCACAACATCTCAATTGGGATTAGGTCTGGACTTTGACTAGGCCATTCCAAAACTTCCAATTTGTTGCTTTTTAGCTATTTTCATGTAGACTTGATTGTGGATCATTGTCTTGCTGCATGACCCAGCTGCACTTCAGCTTCAGCTCACAGACAGATGGTCTGACATTCTCCTGTAGAATTATCTGATACAGAGCAGAATTCATGGTTCCTTCTATTAAGGCAAGTCGTCCAGGTCCTGAGGCAGCAAAGCATCCCCAAACCATCACACCACCACCACCATGCTTGACCACGGTATGTAGTCTACCTTACTAGTTATAGATGGTCTCTATGGTAACAAGGGCCCTTATACACCACCATGCTTGACCTTTGGTATGATGTTCTCACTGTGGAATGCAGTGTTTGGTTTTCTCCAGGCATAATGGGACCCATCTCGTCCGAAAAGTTGACTCAGGTTTGCCAAAAAGCACCTGGATGATCATCAAGACTCTTGGAATGACGTTCTATGGACAGATTCAAAAGTATAACTTTTTGGACGACATGGTTCCAGTAATGCCTGGCGAAAACCAAACTCTGCATTCAAACTCCATTCAACACCACCCATCTATCTCTTAACACCATCCATATAGGATTTCTATTTGCCATATATTTTTCAACTGTACTGTGATGTTTTACAAATGTTCTGAACCTTTCTATTCTCATTGTTTCTACAGATTGTAAATTGAAAATAAACATTTTTGCTAAAAGTATTATTATATTATTGATCGATTGACTATGACTTTTCAGATCACCCAGTAATGCTACAGTGGGGGAAAAAAAGTATTTAGTCAGCCACCAATTGTGCAAGTTCTCCCACTTAAAAAGATGAGAGAGGCCTGTAATTTTCATCATAGGTACACGTCAACTATGACAGACAAATTTAGATTTTTTTTCTCCAGAAAATCACATTGTAGGATTTTTTATGAATTTATTTGCAAATTATGGTGGAAAATAAGTATTTGGTCAGCTACAAACAAGCAAGATTTCTGGCTCTCACAGACCTGTAACTTCTTCTTTAAGGGGCTCCTCTCGTTACCTGTATTAATGGCACCTGTTTGAACTTGTTATCAGTATAAAAGACACCTGTCCACAACCTCAAACAGTCACACTCCAAACTCCACTATGGCCAAGACCAAAGAGCTGTCAAAGGACACCAGAAACAAAATTGTAGACCTGCACCAGGCTGGGAAGACTGAATCTGCAATAGGTAAGCAGCTTGGTTTGAAGAAATCAACTGTGGGAGCAATTATTAGGAAATGGAAGACATACAAGACCACTGATAATCTCCCTCGATCTGGGGCTCCACGCAAGATCTCACCCCGTGGGGTCAAAATGATCACAAGAACGGTGAGCAAAAATCCCAGAACCACACGGGGGGACCTAGTGAATGACCTGCAGAGAGCTGGGACCAAAGTAACAAAGCCTACCATCAGTAACACACTACGCCGCCAGGAGTGCCAGACGTGTCCCCCTGCTTAAGCCAGTACATGTCCAGGCCCGTCTGAAGTTTGCTAGAGTGCATTTGGATGATCCAGAAGAGGATTGGGAGAATGCCATATGGTCAGATGAAACCAAAATATAACTTTTTGGTAAAAACTAAACTCGTCGTGTTTGGAGGACAAAGAATGCTGAGTTGCATCCAAAGAACACCATACCTACTGTGAAGCGTGGGGGTGGAAACATCATGCTTTGGGGCTGTTTTTCTGCAAAGGGACCAGGACGACTGATCCGTGTAAAGGAAAGAATGAATGGGGCCATGTATCGTCAGATTTTGAGTGAAAACCTCCTTCCATCAGCAAGGGCATTGAAGATGAAACGTGGCTGGGTCTTTCAGCATGACAATGATCCCAAACACACCGCCCGGGCAACGAAGGAGTGGCTTCGTAAGAAGCATTTCAAGGTCCTGGAGTGGCCTAGCCAGTCTCCAGATCTCAACCCCATAGAAAATCTTTGGAGGGAGTTGAAAGTCTGTGTTGCCCAGCGACAGCCCCAAAACATCACACCTCTTTAAGGAATACCTGGGATAGGATAAAGCAATCCTTCTACCCCCCCCCCCCCACACACACACACACAGCGGAGTCGCTCACCACCTTCCGGAGACATTTGAAACCCCACCTCTTTAAGGAATACCTGGGATAGGATAAAGTAATCCTTCTACCCCCCCCACACACACAGCGGAGTCGCTCACCACCTTCCGGAGACATTTGAAACCCCACCTCTTTAAGGAATACCTGGGATAGGATAAAGTAATCCTTCTACCCCCCCCCCCCCCCCCAAAAAAAAATTGTAAAGTGGTTATCCCACTGGCTATAGGGTGAATGCATCAATTTGTGAGTCGCTCTGGACTAGAGCGTCTGCTAAATGATGTAAATGTGCCCTTGAGCAAGGCACTTAACCCTAATTGCTCCTGTAAGTCGCTCTGGATAAGAGCGTCTGCTAAATGACTAAAATGTAAATGTAATGTAAATGAGATCTGCATGGAGGAATGGGCCAAAATACCAGCAACAGTGTGTGAAAACCTTGTGAAGACTTACAGAAAACGTTTGACCTGTGTCATTGCCAACAAAGGGTATATAACAAAGTATTGAGAAACTTTTGTTATTGACCAAATACTTTTTTTCCACCATAATTTGCAAATAAATTCATTAAAAATCCTACAATGTGATTTTCTGGATTATTTTTTCTCATTTTGTCTGTCATAGTTGACGTGTACCTATGATGAAAATTACAGGCCTCTCTCATCTTTTTAAGTGGGAGAACTTGCACAATTGGTGGCTGACTAAATACTTTTTTCCCCCACTGTATCTGCAAGGTTAGCTCCGGGTAAATATTGCAATCCTTTAGCCATTCCTGAATCCGGTGTCGTTTTGCGTATCACTTCATAAACACTCTGCCATGGGATCGGTACGTCAAAAATCTCTTCCCAACTATTTTGCAATCTATATGTGATGGCTGTCAATCCTTTGGTCCTTAAATGAAACTGGAATACTTTTTTTTATTTTTATCACAGTTTTCTTTAACCAATTATGTTCTTTAATGAAAGGCCGACAGACAAGTTCCTTACTTTCTCCCCCTTCCACTTTCCTCTTCCATTTTTTTTTGCGTTAAGGCTGCAATTATTTGGTTGTAATTTTGGGTAGAGCAGACATTTCCATATGTTTTTTGTTAGCAACTCCACCAGTCCTACCGATGATATCATTTACGAAGATTATACCTTTTTAAAACATTTTGTCAAAAAAAATTGGTTTTATTATCCATACTTGGTTCATTATAACAGGTAACAGTGGAACTATTCATGTGAAAAAAGAACAAACAGAGGATTCCTTTTATTAATAATGTACAGTTGAAGTCGGAAGTTTACATACACCTCAGCCAAATATATTTAAACTCAGTTTTTCACAATTCCTGACATTTAATCCTAGTAAAAATTCCCTGTTTTAGGTCAGTTAGGATCACCACTTTTATTTTAAGAATGTGAAATGTCAGAATAATAGTAGAGAGAATGATTTATTTCAGCTTTTATTTATTTAATCACATTCCCAGTGGGTCAGAAGTTTACATACACTCAATTTAGTATTTGGTAGCATTGCCTTTAAATTGTTTTAACTTGGGTCAAACGTTTCGGGTAGCCTTCCACAAGCTTCCTACAATAAGTTGGGTGAATTTTGGCCCATTCCTCTTGACAGAGTTGGTGTAACTGAGTCAGGTTAGTAGGCCTCCTTGCTCGCACACACTTTTTCAGCTCTGCCCACACATTTTCTATAGGATTGAGGTCAGGGCTTTGTGATGGCCACTCCAATATCTTGACTTTGTTGTCCTTAAGCAAAATCTTGAGATGTTGCTTCAATATATCCAAACAATTTTCCGTCCTCATGATGCCATCTATTTTGTGAAGTGCACCAGTCCCTCCTGCAGCAAAGCACCCCCACAGCATGATGCTGCCACCCCCGTGCTTCACGGTTGGGATGGTGTTCTTCGGCTTGCAAGGACCCCCTTTTTCATCAGACCAGAGGACATTTCTCCAAAAAGTAAGATCTTTGTCCCCATATGCAGTTGCAAACCGTAGTCTGGCTTTTTTATGGCTGTTTTGGAGCAGTGGATTCTTCCTTGCTGAGCGGCCTTTCAGGTTATGTCGATATAGGACTTGTTTTACTGTGGGTATAGATACTTTTGTACCTGTTTCCTCCAGCATCTTCACAAGGTCCTTTGCTGTTGTTCTGGGATTGATTTGCACTTTTCGCACCAAAGTACGTTCATCTCTAGGGGACAGAACGCGTCTCCTTCCTGAGCGGTATGACGGCTGCCTGGTCCCATGGTGTTTATACTTGCATACTATTGTTTGTACAGATGAATGTGGTACCTTCAGGCGTTTGGAAATTGCTCCCAAGGATGAACCAGACATGTGGAGGTCTACAAAAAAAAATTCTGAGGTCTTTGCTGATTTCTTTTGATTTTCCCATGATGTCAAGTAAAGAGGCACTGAGTTTGAAGGTAGGCCTTGAAATACATCCACAGGTACACCTCCAATTGACTCATTAACATTTACATTTTAATCACTTAGCAGATGCTTTTATCCAGAGCGACTTACAGTTAGTGAGTGCATAAATTTTTCATACTGGCCCCCCGTGGGAAACGAACCCACAACCCTGGCATTGCAAGCGCCATGCTCTACCAACTGAGCTACAGGGGACTATGCTAATGACTCAAATTATGTCAATTAGCCTATCAGAAGCTTCTAAAGCCATGACATCAATTTCTGGAATTTTCCAAGCCGTTTAAAAGCACAGTCAACTTAGTGTATGTAAACTTCTGACCCACTGGAATTGTGATACAGTGAATTATAAGTGAAATAATCTGTCTGTAAACAATTGTTGGAAAAATTACTTGTGTCATGCATGTCAAAGTAGATGTCCTAACCGACTTGCCAAAATTATAGTTTGTTAACAAGAAATGTGTGGAGTGGTTGAAAAACGAGTTTGAATGACGCCAACCTAAGTATATGTAAACTTCCGACTTCAACTGTGTCATACCAGGGTTTATTCATAACATGGTTTACTATCAGATCCTCAAAAAATTATACAGCTGCACCATCGAAAGCATCCTGACTGGTTGCATCACGGCCTGGTATGGCAACTGCTTGGCCTCCGACCGCAAGGCACGACAGAGGGTAGTGCGTACGGCCCAGTACATCACTGGGGCCAAGCGTCCTGCCATCCAGGACCTCTATGCCAGATGGTGTCAGAGGAAGGCCTCAAATTTGTCAAAGACTCCAGCCACCCAAGTCATAGGCTGTTCTCTCTGCTACCGCATGGCAAGCAGTACCGGAGCGCCAAGTCTAGGTCCAAAAGACTTCTCAACAGCTTCTACCCCCAAGCCATAAGACTCCTGAACAGCTAATCATGGCTACCCGGACTATTTGCACTGCCCCCCCACCCCATCTTTTTACGCTGCTGCTACTCTGTTAATTATTTATGCATAGTCACTTTAACTCTACCACATGTACATATTACTTCAACTACCTCAACTAGCCGGTGCCCCCACACATTGACTCTGCACCGGTACCCCCCTGTATATATAGCCTCCTTACTGTTATTTTATTTTACTTCTGCTCTTTTTTTTTCTCAACACTTTTTTGTTGTTTTATTTAACTTTTTTATTAAAAATAAATGCACTGTTGGTTAAGGGCTGTAAGTAAGCATTTCACTGTAATGTCTGCACCTGTTGTATTTGGCGCATGTGGCCAATCAAATTTGATTTGATTATGACAGGATTTATTTATAATATACATATGGCCTATTCATAACAGGGTTGATTCATAACAGGGTTGATTCATAATGTACAAATCCCTATTCAGCTTCTACATCTGCGTAGAGGAAATTATTATCTGTAAGAAGTAAGAGAACTGGTTATTTACCAATTATTTGTTTACATTGTTTGCCAGAATATAGTTTTTGTTCAACTGTGTTACCCACTCCAGTCAGCAGATGGCGATGTGAGTCTTTCAGGTGATGCTTCTTCCCACTCCAGTCAGCAGATGGCGATGTGTGTCTTTCAGGTGATGATTCTTCCCACTCCAGTCAGCAGATGGCGATGTGAGTCTTTCAGGTGATGATTCTTGCGTGAGGTATTATCTATTGGACTGGACGGGATGCTTTTTCAACAACAACAATTCAGCCGCCTTGGTAGCTTGCTAGCCAACATAAAACCAAAATATTGAAGCTCTTTAGACCATTTTTGTGTATATTAACATCAGTGTTTTAAACACACTGTCTGTGTATTTACCAGTTACTCCATTTGATTTCATATTTACGTTATTAGCTATCTGGCTAAGTAACACTAGGCTAATGCTAACTAGCTAGATAACAGCCCCGACCATGAGCTCACTAAGCTACTCTCCTCCTGCTAAAGAAGAGGAGGTCTGCTGGACAGAGAAAGACGCTCTCATGAAAGAGGAGAGGGAAGAGGAGGCTGTTACAGTTAAAACAGAAGTAGAGGGTGAAGCTGTTGCCGTGAAAGAAGAGGAAGAAGTTACAGTGAAAGAAGAGGAAGAAGTTACAGTGAAAGAGGAGGATGCAGTTTTTGGAGTGAAGGAGGAGGGGGAGATTACTGTCACATTGGAGGAAGAAGAGGAGACTGGAGAGCTGATTAACACCAGTAAGTAGTATTTTAAAAACAGTGGCACAAACTCTGTAGTTGTTGAACTATTGAACTAATGTGTCGTCTTAAAGACTGCGGTCAAGTGATCCGTCATTCGCAAAACGTGGTCATGCCACCCACCCTTCTGTTTCCGCCTGAATTTTCTTACGGAATAGATACCACTTAACTGTACCGCGTGTTTTCTGGGAGGGAAACTGAGTCGGATGCTCTCTAATGCTCCCGACAGAAACGATAGCTACAAATCATTCCAAGCAAACAGTTTGAGCCAAACTTATTCAATCTTTCATAATCAAAATGATACCAAATCGTTAATTTTTATTTTCGCACCTTATAAAAATGACTTTGATATCACGGGTAGAGTGAGGCTGCAGAGGTTGCAGTAGCCTAACGTTGGTGCTGTTTAGGAAATGTTAAATTGTCAAAGCAAGACGTGTTTACGGTCATGATACACACAGGAAGATCTAAATGAGCTTGATATGTTTTTAGTAAATCATGAATCCAGTGTGATGACCGTTGCTTACCATACGATGTCCATATTATGCCAACTTAAAATATGGGTTAATATAATTGCTTATTCTATATTACAGTTAACTTTGAAGTAAAATTGGATGGTAAACATTTTGTCATGTCTGCCACTAGTCCGTCACTAATCCATGTTCATTAACATCGCGTTATGCTGGCTTCAACATGGGCGAACACTAGATTACTGCTCAGTGCATTAGGAAAGGATTCAGACCCCTTAACTTTCTCCACATTTTGTTACGTTGAAGCCTTATTCTAAAATGGATTAAATCTTTTTTTCCCCTCATCAATCTACACACAATACCCCATAATGACAAACTGTTTTTGCTAATTTATAAAGAAAAATACTGAAATATCACATTTACATAAGTATTCAGACCCTTTACTCAGTACGTTGTTGAAGTACCTTTGGCAGTGACTACAGCCTCGAGTCTTCTTGGCTATGACGCTACAAGCTTGGCACACCTGTATTTGGGGAGTTTATCCCATTCTTCTCTGCAGATCCTCTCAAGCTTTGTCAGGTTGGATGGGGAGTGTCACTGCACAGCTATTTTCAGGTCTCTCCATAGATGTTCGATCAGGTTCAACTCTGGGCTCAGAATGGGCCACTCAAGGACATTCAGAGACTTGTCCCGATGCCACTCCTGTGTTGTCTTGGCTGTGTGCTTAGGGTCATTGTCCTGTTGGAAGGTGAACATTCGCACCAGTCTGAGGTCATGAGCGCTCTGGAGCAGGTTTTCATCAAGGATCTCTCTGTACTTTGCTCCGTTCATCTTGCCCTCGATCCTGACAAGTCTCCCAGTCCCTGCCTCTGAAAAACATCCCCACAGCATGATGCTGCCACAACCATGCTTCACCGTAGGGATGGTGCCAGGTTTCTTCCAGATGTGACACTTGGCATTCAGGCCAAAGAGTTCAATGTTGGTTTCATCAAACCAAATCATCTTGTTTCTCATGGTCTGAGAGTCTTTAGGTGCCTTTTGGCAAGCTCCAAGCGGGCTGTCATGTGCCTTTTACTGAGGAGTGGCTTCTGTCTGGCCACTCTACAATAAAGGCCTGATTGGTGGAGTGCTGCAGAGATGGTTGTCCTTCTGGAAGGTTTTCCCACCTCCACAGAGGAACTCTGGAGCTCTGTCAGAGTGACCATCGCGTTCTTGGTCACCTCCCTGACCAAGGCCCTTCTCCCCTGATTGCTCAGTTTGGCCGGGCGGCCAGCACTAAGAGGAGTCTTGGTGGTTCCAAACTTTTTCCATTTAAGAATGATGGAAGCCACTGTGTTCTTGGGGAACTTCAATGCTGCAGACATTTTTTGGTACCCTTCCCCAGATCTGTGCCTCGACACAATCCTGTCTCGAAGCTCTACGGACAATTCCTTCAACCTCATGGCTTTTGCACTGACATGCACTGTCAACTGTGGGACCTTATGTAGACAGGTGTGTGCCTTTCCAAGTCATGTCCAATCAATTGAATTTACCACAGGTGGACTCCAATCAAGTTGTAGAAACATCTCAAGGATGATCAATGGAAACAGGACGCACTGGAGATCAATTTGGAGTCCCTTTGTCATTATGGGGTATTGTGTGTAGATTGGAGTCCCTTTGTCATTATGGGGTATTGTGTGTAGATTGGAGTCCCTTTGTCATTATGGGGTATTGTGTGTAGATTGGAGTCCCTTTGTCATTATGGGGTATTGTGTGTAGATTGGAGTCCCTTTGTCATTATGGGGTATTACGGAATTTTGGATTTTCATTTGTTGCCACTTCAAATCATCAAAATTAAATGAAATAAACATTTGAATGCATCAGTCTGTGTGCAATGAATAAATATAATGTACAAGTTACACCTTTTGAATGCAATTACTGAAATAAATCAAGTTTTTCAAAATATTCTAATTTACTGACTTTTACCTGTATATACACAGTTGAAGTCGGAAGTTTAAATACCCTCCAATATATATATATATACACAGTTGAAGTCGGAAGTTTAAATACACTCCAATATATATATATATATACACAGTTGAAGTCGGAAGTTTAAATACCTTTCGGTTGGAGTCATTAAAACTCGTTTTTCAACCTCTCCACGGTTAGGACATCTACTTTGTACATGACACAAGTCATTTTTCCAACAATTGTTTACAGACAGATTATTTCACTTATAATTAATGTGTATCACAATTCCAGTGGGTCAGAAGTTTACATACAGTAAGTTGACTGTGCCTTTAAACAGCTTGGAAAATTCCAGAAAATGATGTCATGGCTTTAGAAGCTTCTGATAGGCTAATTGACATCATTTGAGTCAATTGGAGATGTACCTGTGGATGTATTTCAAGGCCTACCTTCAAACTAAGTGCCTCTTTGCTTGTCATCATGGGAAAATGAAAATAAATCAGCCAAGACCTCAAGTCTGGTTCATCCTTGGGAGCAATTTCCAAATGCCTGAAGTTACAACATTCATCTGTACAAACAATAGTACGCAAGTATAAACACCATGGGACCATGCAGCCATCATACCACTCAGGAAGGAGACTCGTTCCGTCCTAGAGATGAACGTACTTTGGTGCAAAAACTGCAAATCAATCCCAGAACAACAGCAAAGGACCTTGTGAAGATGCTGGAGGAAACAGGCACAAAAGTATCTACATCCACATTAAAACGAGTCCTATATCGACATAACCTGAAAGGCCGCTCAGCAAGGAAGAAGCCACTGCTCCAAAACCGCCATAAAAAAGCCAGACTACGGTTTGCAACTGCACATGGGGACAAAAATCATACTTTTTGGAGAAATGTCCTCTGGTCTGATGAAACAAAAAACAGAACTGTTTGGCCATAATGACCATCGTTATGTTTGGAGGAAAATAGGGGGGCCTGCAAGCCGAAGAACACCATCCCAACCGTGAAACACGGGGGTGGCAGCATCATGCTGTGGGGGTGCTTTGCTGCAGGAGGGACTGGTGCACTTCACAAAACAGATGATATCATGAGGAAGGAAAATTATGTGGATATATTGAAGCAACATCTCAAGACATCAGTAAGGAAGTTAAAGCTTGGTCACAAATGGTTCTTCCAAATGGACAATGACCCCAAGCATACTTCCAAAGTTGTTGCAAAATGGCTTAAGGACAACAAAATCAAGGTATTGGAGTGGCCATCACAAAGCCCTGACCTCAATCCTATAGAAAATGTGTGGGCAGAACTGAAAAAGCGTTTGCGAGCAAGGAGGCCTACAAACCTGACTCAGTTACACCAGCTCTGTCATGAGGAATGGGCCAAAATTCACCCAACTTATTGTGGGAAGCTTGTGGAAGGCTACCCGAAACGTTTGACCCAAGTTAAACCATTTTAAAGGCAATGCTACCAAATACTAATTGAGTGTATGTAAACTTCTGACTCACTGGGAATGTGATGAAAGAAATAAAAGCTGAAATAAATCACTCTCTCTATTATTATTATTATTATTATTATTATTATTATTATTACCACTGAAAACACTGCTACTCCTACTGCTCTCTCCTCGTCTGACCATGTGTTCTCGCATACCCCGAGAGCATCTGGTCAGAGGGGTGGTGGCACAGGAATCCTCATCTCTCCCAAGTGGTCATTCTCAATTTTTCCACTAACCCATCTGTCTATCTCCTCATTTGAATTCCACGCTGTCACAGTCACTAGCCCATTTAAGCTTAATATCCTTGTCATCTATCGCCCTCCAGGTTCCCTTGGAGAGTTCATCAATGAGCTTGACGCCTTGATAAGTTCCTTTCCTGAGGATGGCTCACCCTTCACAGTTTTGGGGGA
This sequence comes from Coregonus lavaretus, assembly GCF_964263955.1. Taxonomy (NCBI): domain Eukaryota; kingdom Metazoa; phylum Chordata; class Actinopteri; order Salmoniformes; family Salmonidae; genus Coregonus; species Coregonus lavaretus. The sequence continues at coordinate 160,862 of NW_028163939.1, read as the reverse complement.
TTTCAACCTCCCTTCGTCTACATTTGACTCATTTCTCTCTGCCTCCTTCTTTCCACTCCTTTCCTCTTTTGACCTCACCCTCTCACCGTCCCCCCCCCCTACTCACAAGGCAGGCAATACGCTTGACTTCATCTTTACTAGATGTTGCTCTTCTACTAATCTCACTGCAACTCCCCTCCATGTCTCTGACCACTACTTTGTATCCTTTTCTCTCTCGCTCTCCTCCAACACTACTCACTCTGCCCCTACACAGATGGTAACGCGCCGCCGCAACCTTCGCTCTCTCTCTCCCACTACTCTCTCCTCTTCCATCCTATCATCTCTTCCCTCTGCTCAATCCTTCTCCCTCCAATCTCCTGATTCTGCCTCCTCAACCCTTCTCTCCTCCCTTTCTGCATCCTTTGACTCCCTGTGTCCCCTATCCTCCCGGCCGGCTCGGTCCTCCCCTCCAGCTCCGTGGCTTGATGACTCATTGCGAGCTCACAGAACAGAGCTCCGGGCAGCGGAGCGGAAATGGAAGAAAACTCCCTGGCGACCTGGCATCTTTTCACTCCCTCCTCTCTACATTTTCTTCATCTGTTTCTGCTGCTAAGGCCACTTTCTACCACTCTAAATTCCAAGCATCTGCCTCTAACCCTAGGAAGCTCTTTGCCACATTCTCCTCACTGCTGAATCCTCCCCCCTCCTCCCTCTCTGTGGATGACTTCGTCAACCACTTTGAAAAGAAGGTTGACGACATCCGATCCTCGTTTGTTAAGTCTAATGACACTGCTGGTCCTGCTCACACTGCCCTACCCTATGCTTTGACTTCTTTCTCCCCTCTCTCTCCAGATAAAATCTTGCGACTAGTGACTGCAGGCCGCCCAACAACCTGCCCGCTTGACCCCATCCCCTCCTCTCTTCTCCAGACCATCTCCGGTGACCTTCTCCCCTACCTCACCTCGCTGATCAACTCATCCTTGACCGCTGGCCATGTCCCTTCCGTCTTCAAGAGAGCGAGAGTTGCACCCCTTCTCAAAAAACCAACACTCGATCCCACTGATGTCAACAACTACAGACCAGTATCCCTTCTTTCTTTTCTTTCCAAAACTATTGAGCGTGCCGTCTTTAGCCAACTCTCTTGCTATCTCTCTCAGAATGACCTTCTTGATCCAAACCAGTCAGGTTTCAGGACTGGTCATTCAACTGAGACTGCTCTTCTCTGTGTCACGGAGGCTCTCCGCACTGCTAAAGCTAACTCTCTCTCCTCTGCTCTTGTCCTTCTAGACCTGTCTGCTGCCTTTGATACTGTGAACCATCAGATCCTCCTCTCCACCCTCTCCGAGCTGGGCATCTCCGGCGCGGCTCACTCCTGGATTGCGTCCTACCTGACCGGTCGCTCCTACCAAGTGGCGTGGCGAGAAGCTGTCTCCGCACCACGTGCTCTCACCACTGGTGTCCCCCAGGGCTCAGTTCTAGGCCCTCTCCTTTTCTCCCTATACACCAAGTCACTTGGCTCTGTCATATCCTCACATGGCCTCTCCTATCATTGCTACGCTGACGATACACAACTAATCTTCTCCTTTCCCCCTTCTGATAACCAGGTGGCGAATCGCATCTCTGCATGTCTGGCCGACATATCAGTATGGATGACGGATCACCACCTCAAGCTGAACCCTGGCAAGACGGAGCTGCTCTTCCTCCCGGGGAAGGACTGCCCGTTCCATGATCTTGCCATCACGGTTGACAACTCCGTTGTGTCCTCCTCCCAGAGTGCGAAGAGCCTTGGCGTGACCCTGGACAACACCCTGTCGTTCTCCGCTAACATCAAGGCGGTGACCCGATCCTGCAGGTTCATGCTCTACAACATTCGGAGAGTACGACCCTGCCTTACACAGGAAGCGGCACAGGTCCTAATCCAGGCACTTGTCATCTCCCGTCTGGATTACTGCAACTCGCTGTTGGCTGGGCTCCCTGCCTGTGCCATTAAACCCCTACAACTCATCCAGAATGCCGCAGCCCGTCTGGTGTTCAACCTTCCCAAGTTCTCTCACGTCAACCCCCTCCTCCGCACACTCCACTGGCTTCCAGTTGAAGCTCGCATCCGTTACAAGACCATGGTGCTTGCCTATGGAGCAGTGAGGGGAACGGCACCTCCGTACCTTCAGGCTCTGATCAGTCCCTACACCCAAACGAGGGCATTGCGTTCATCCACCTCTGGCCTGCTGGCTCCCCTTCCTCTGCGGAAGCATAGTTCCCGCTCAGCCCAGTCAAAACTGTTCGCTGCTCTGGCACCCCAATGGTGGAACAAGCTCCCTCACGACGCCAGGACAGCGGAGTCACTCACCACCTTCCGGAGACATTTGAAACCCCACCTCTTTAAGGAATACCTGGGATAGGATGAAGTAATCCTTCTACCCCCCCTCCCCCCTGCCCCCACCCCCCCAAAAAAATATTGTAAAGTGGTTAACCCACTGGCTATAGGGTGAATGCACCAATTTGTAAGTCGCTCTGGATAAGAGCGTCTGCTAAATGACTTAAATGTAAATGTAATGTAAAATGTATTATCATCCATCCATCCATTGATTCTTGAAGAATATAACTTCTAAATGCCTCATGAGTTCAACTGTTACACTCCATGAGAACCCAACATGTAAGCTTGTTTTTCTCCAAAGTTTGTAAACATTGTAAATGTAAACAACAAACACTATATAGCCTCATAACATGTTTAAAACTATAATGTTGATATCATGGATGGTCAGTCCTTGCATCCATAGCTCTGTCTATTCATCTTACATTACATTTCTCCCATCCCTCAGCTGTTTACCAAAACAGAGGCAGGGTCGACCGTTTTGTTATTGTTTCATCTGTGGATTTTGCCCTTTAAACAGCTGCATATTATCAAGATATCAAAGTGTCCCCAACACAAAGGTAAACAATAGGCCTGTAGTAAATGCAGCATTTCGTCTTTCACATGTAAATAGTACTTTTTCAGTAGTGCTCAAAAGCATGCAGCGTTCTAAGGCGTCACTACAGATCCCGGTTCGATCCCATCCGGCCGTGAACCAGGATGACCCATGATGCGGCGCCCAGTTGGCCCAGCGTCGTCCGGCTCAGGGGAGGGTTTGGCCGGCCCGGGTTTGTCCTTGTCCCAGCGCGCTCTAGCTACTCCTGTGGCAGGCCGGGCGCAAGATGTACGGTGTTTCCTCCGACACATTGGTGCTGCTGGCTTCCGGGTTAAGCGAGCATTGTGTCAAGAAGCAGTGCGAATCTCGACCTTCGTGGTCTGTGAGAGCCAGAAATCTTGCTTGTTTGTAGGTGACCAAATACTTATTTTCCACCATAATTTGCAAATAAATTCATAAAAAATCCTACAATGTGATTTTCTGGATTTTTTTCTCATTTTGTCTGTCATAGTTGACGTGTACCTATTTACAATTACAGGCCTCTCTCATCTTTTTAAGTGGGAGAACTTGCACAATTGGTGGCTGACTAAATACATTTTTTCCCCACTGTATGTATTGGCAATAATTCATTTCCAATAGGGAGGCATGGAATAATTACAAATGTATATTTTGTCAGGCTGGATGTTTGAAATATGAGTAGGTGATTTGAGTCATGCTTCTTCAGTAGTGGAATTAAGACAATTAGCACTTGAATATTGTCAAGAAATACTGGAGTGATGTAAGATTGTTAATAAAATTGTTCATAGACGCTGCGTCAATGTTTATAGGCTGCAAGCATGTTGAATGAAGTTGTTTTCAAGTCGTTGAAACAACGACCTGAGAAATCTCTTCAACTTTCACTTTCAACCAAAACCGAACATAGATTGGACCTCGAGCATAGTCTTCTTTTCAACAACATTTTGCAAGGTGGGATAGCCCAATGTCAAAACACAGTTTTAACGTGTCCAAATCAATAACCAATATGCAGAGTTGTGGAGGTTTCATTCAGGTCTCTGTTTAAATAAACGCTCTGTCTTTGGCAGGAGAAAGACCAGATTCAGAGGAACCAGAGACGTCCAAACCAGCAAGACGATTCCACTGCACCCACTGTGGAAAAGGTTTTAATCAGTTAAGGGACCTGAAACGACATGAGAGAATACACACAGGGGAGAAGCCTTTCCAATGCTCCCAGTGTGGAAATAGTTTTTCCTTGTTAGCGAGCCTGAAAATACATGAGAGGATACACACAGGAGATAAACCTCATCACTGCTCCCAGTGTGGAAAGAGTTTTACCCAGTTAGGACACCTGAAAGTGCATGAGAGAATACACACAGGGGAAAAGCCTTATCACTGCTCCCAGTGTGGAAAGAGTTTTAACCGGAAAGAATACCTGAAAGTGCATGAGAGAATACACACTGGGGAGAAGCGAGAGAATACGTACCGCTGCTCCCACTGTGGAAAGGGTTTTAACCAGTTAGGGGACCTCAAACGACATGAGACAATACACACAGGGGAGAAGCCTCATCACTGCTCCCAGTGTGGAAAGGGTTTTAACCAGTTAAGGGACCTGAAACGACATGAGAGAATACACACAGGGGAGAAGCCTTTCCAATGCTCCCTGTGTAGAAAGAGTTTTACCCAGTTAGGGAGCCTAAAAATACATGAGAGAATACACACAGGAGATAAGCCTCATCACTGCTCCCAGTGTAGAAAGAGTTTTAACCGGAAAGAATACCTGAAAGAGCATGAGAGAATACACACAGGGGAGAAGCGGGATAAACCTTTCCAATGCTCCCAGTGTGGAAAGAGTTTTTCACAGTTAGGGAACATGAAACAACATGAGAGGACACACACAGGAGAGAAGCCTCATCACTGCTCCCAGTGTGGAAAGAGTTTTACCCAGTTAGGACACCTGAAAGTGCATGAGAGAATACACACAGGGGATAAAGTGCTACCACTGCTCCCAATGTGAAAAGAGTTTTGCCTGGTTAGGGTACCTGAAAATACATGAGAGAATACACACAGGAGAGAAGCCTCATCACTGCTCCCGGTGTGGAAAGAGTTTTACCCAGTTATGTCACCTGAAACAGCATGAGAGAATACACACAGGGGAGAAGCCGTACCACTGCTCCCAATGTGAAAAGAGTTTTGCCTGGTTAGGTCACATGAGAAGACATGAGAGGACGCACACAGGAGATAAGGATGTAGGCTGCTGAACAGTGGGACATAGGACAGATGTAGGCTGAACAGTAGGACATAGGACAGATGTAGACTGATCAGTAGGACATAGGACAGATGTAGGTCCAATACATGGTGGATCAGTAGGCCATAGAGACTCTGAATGTGTCTTGTGTATTGACTTTCCAGTGTTTTCCGTACTGAAGTAGAGTGATGAAGTAGAGTGATGGAGTAGAGTGATGGAGTGCTGCATCAGATGACCTGGCCTCCACAATCACCCGACCTGAACCTCAATTGAGATGGTTTGGGATGAGTTGGACCGCAGAGTGAAGGAAACAAAGCCAACAAGTGCTCAGCATATGTGGGAACTCCTTCAAGACTGTTGGAAAAATAATTCCTCATGAAGCTGGTTGAGAGAATACCAAGCTGTCATCAAGGCAAAGGGTGGCCATTTTGAAGAATGTAAATATAAAATATATATTGATTTGTTTAACACTTTTTGGTTACTACATGATTTCATATGTGTTATTTCATAGTTTTGATGTCTTCACTATTATTCAACAATGTATAAAATAGTACAAATGAAGAAAAACCCTTGAATGAGTAGGTGTGTCCATACATTGACTTGTACTGTACATCTACATGATGTATCGTTACACAATGTAGGAGCAGTATAGACCCAACTGCATATCTTGATATTGTTGTAACCTTATGTTTAAAATACTCACTCATTTAAAAATCTGTTCTGATCAACACATGATTCTCTTTGTACTTTTACATATCATTTTATTCTTTAATAAAATACATGAAAAACTAACGTTTTGTTTGAAAATAAAATAAAGATTGTACCTAAATTTGTTACTTTTGGGCAATATACAATATTGATTGAGGAACTATTTGCTGAGGAATGTGACTGTTTTTCTGGATTGTCTGAACTGTATTTGACTTTGTTTTGTACTTTCCGATTTTGATTAGATTTGGTCTATAAATGTTATGTGGAGGAAAGAGACCCTGGTCTCAATGGAGGCTTCCTGTTTAAATAAAGGTAAAATATTGATTTATTTATTCATATTTATTGTATACAGTATATCAATGTAGAGCTCATGTAAACCATGATTGACCACACACTCCAGCACATTAGGTGGTGGCAAACACCCTAAAGGTTTGTTTGCGGACCACCATTATACCATAGAAGAAGATGCTTCTTCAACAACAACAACAACAAAGCTACTGATTCAACCACCTCGGTAGCTTGCTAGCTAATATAAAACCGAAACATTGAAGTTCTTTTACAACATTTTGGATATATTAATCTGAGTGTTTTGAACAAAATTCTGTTTACGTATCTACTAGATAACTTCAACTTAATTTCATTGTTCTATTTGTTGAGATTGATACTCATTAGCACTAATGCTAATCGCTGATGCTAGTCACTAATTAGCTAACATCCCCCAACCATGAACTTAGCTACTCCCCTGCTAAAGAAGAGGAGGAGGATATTACAGTGAAAGAAGAGGAAGAACATTTTAGAGAGGAAGAGGATGCTATCTCAACAAAAGGTGAAGGAGGAAGAGGAAGGAGAGGAGGGTGGAGACTGAACACGACACCAGTGAGTATAGCTGCTCTTGTCAAAATAAAAGCATGGCATGTGTGCACAAAAAAAAGGAAGAACTTGTGGGGGACTTTTATTTTGACATGAGGTAAGCAGAGAAAGTGGGTATGGAACAGACTGTTTAATAGATAGATATTCTGTCTCATTCCTCCCGTTTTAAGTACCAACAGTCCAGCCCACCGGTACAGTAGAGTATAGTACAGCACAGCAATGTTTCTGAAACTTACAGAAGGAAAATAACTCATCAGAAACTAAGTGTTGATATCAGTTGTAAAATAACTCATCAGAAACTAAGTGTTGATATCAGTTGTAAAATAACTCATCAGAAACTAAATTGAAGTGCTGATATCAGTTGTAAAATAACTCATCAGAAACTAAGTGTTCATTTGTTTTTTTAAATCTCAATGGTTTTATTAGGTCCTTAATATTTAGCTATAAGGTATAGGGAGGCGGGGTACGTAGCCCTTTCCTGCAGTCAAATGTCCAAATCGCTCTCTGGTGGCCTCAAGGGTGGAATGTTATTCATATTTTTCAGAATTTCATAATTCATAAAATCTTACGAATGTAACTCTGAAAATCTGGTATTTCTATGTTAAACAGTTTTGTTATACAGTATTTCAGTGTTCTGTGATGTATATGAAGTGTAATATCGGGACGCAAACTCTAAATGTAATACATTTCAACTCTATATCTGACATGGTCCAGGTGTCTAATGTAATACATTCCAACTCTATATCTGACATGGTCCAGGTGTCTAATGTAATACATTCCAACTCTATATCTGACATGGTACAGGTGTCTAATGTAATACATTCCAACTCTATATCTGACATGGTACAGGTGTCTAATGTAATACATTCCAACTCTATATCTGACATGGTCCAGGTGTCTAATGTAATACATTCCAACTCTATATCTGACATGGTACAGGTGTCTAATGTAATACATTCCAACTCTATATCTGACATGGTCCAGGTGTCTAATGTAATACATTTCAACTCTATATCTGACATGGTCCAGGTGTCTAATGTAATACATTCCAACTCTATATCTGACATGGTACAGGTGTCTTTTTTTTATTTCATTTTTTAAGCCCATAACAATGTGTGTAAGGTGTGTTTCAAAGCAGATTTGTTTAAGACTACCAAGAATGTGTGACCCTGATTTAGCCCACTGCAGTAAAAGGTTAACCCTAATGCAGTGTAGTGTTGCTAGGGCAACAACCAACACGTGCTTTGGGGTCCCGAGGACCGAATCTGGGAAACCCTTCCCTAATGGCTCCTGTAAATCGCTCTGGATAAGAGCGTCTGCTGAATGACTAAAATTTAAAAATTTAAATAAATCTGAATAGAAGAAAATTGTATAAGGAAGCTAACTTGAAGATACTGTGTATCCATGAAAACCGGATGTTTCCGGTTTCTTCCGATAAGAAGTGAGGAAAATCCTTACTTTGAAATGATTTGTTATGACGTTGTTTGACAGAATCTTTTTTGTTAAACTGCGTCACCCAATTCAGTCAGCAGATGGCGATGTGAGTCATTCAGGTGCTTCTTGCGTGACGTATAATCTAGTGGACGGGATGCTAAGAACAGCAACACGGCTACTTATCCACCTCGATAGCTTGCTAGTCAACATGAAAATGAAACATTGAAGCTCATTCTTGTGTATATTAGTCTCAGCGTTTTAAACACAATTATGTTTACGTATCAACTTCTTAACTTTAACGTCATTTGCTAGATGTTAAATGTGTTAGCTTGTTAAGATTGATATTGAGCCCGGCACTAGGCTAGTCGTTAATGCTAACCAGCTAATGCTAACTAGCTAGCTAACATCCCCGACCATGAGCTCACTAAGCTACTCTCCTCCTGCTAAAGAAGAGGAGGTCTGCTGGACGGAGAAAGAAGCTCTGGGGATGAACATTGTCGTAAAAGAGGAGGATATTACAGTGAAAGGAGAGGAAGAAGCTTTCAGAATGAAAAAGGAGGAAGAGGAGGCTATCACATTGAAAGAAGAAGTGGAGCATTTTGGAGTGGAAGAGGGAATAACGGCTGTAACACTGGAAGAGGAGGTAGAAGCTTTCAGAATGAAAGAAGAAGAGGAGGATATTACAGTGAAAGAAGAGGAAGAACATTTTAGAGAGGAAGAGGATGCTATCTCAACAAAAGGTGAAGGAGGAAGAGGAAGGAGAGGAGGGTGGAGACTGAACACGACACCAGTGAGTATAGCTGCTCTTGTCAAAATAAAAGCATGGCATGTGTGCACAAAAAAAAGGAAGAACTTGTGGGGGACTTTTATTTTGACATGAGGTAAGCAGAGAAAGTGGGTATGGAACAGACTGTTTAATAGATAGATATTCTGTCTCATTCCTCCCGTTTTAAGTACCAACAGTCCAGCCCACCGGTACAGTAGAGTATAGTACAGCACAGCAATGTTTCTGAAACTTACAGAAGGAAAATAACTCATCAGAAACTAAGTGTTGATATCAGTTGTAAAATAACTCATCAGAAACTAAGTGTTGATATCAGTTGTAAAATAACTCATCAGAAACTAAATTGAAGTGCTGATATCAGTTGTAAAATAACTCATCAGAAACTAAGTGTTCATTTGTTTTTTTAAATCTCAATGGTTTTATTAGGTCCTTAATATTTAGCTATAAGGTATAGGGAGGCGGGGTACGTAGCCCTTTCCTGCAGTCAAATGTCCAAATCGCTCTCTGGTGGCCTCAAGGGTGGAATGTTATTCATATTTTTCAGAATTTCATAATTCATAAAATCTTACGAATGTAACTCTGAAAATCTGGTATTTCTATGTTAAACAGTTTTGTTATACAGTATTTCAGTGTTCTGTGATGTATATGAAGTGTAATATCGGGACGCAAACTCTAAATGTAATACATTCCAACTCTATATCTGACATGGTCCAGGTGTCTAATGTAATACATTCCAACTCTATATCTGACATGGTACAGGTGTCTAATGTAATACATTCCAACTCTATATCTGACATGGTACAGGTGTCTAATGTAATACATTCCAACTCTATATCTGACATGGTCCAGGTGTCTAATGTAATACATTCCAACTCTATATCTGACATGGTACAGGTGTCTAATGTAATACATTCCAACTCTATATCTGACATGGTCCAGGTGTCTAATGTAATACATTTCAACTCTATATCTGACATGGTACAGGTGTCTAATGTAATACATTTCAACTCTATATCTGACATGGTACAGGTGTCTAATGTAATACATTCCAACTCTATATCTGACATGGTCCAGGTGTCTAATGTAATACATTCCAACTCTATATCTGACATGGTCCAGGTGTCTAATGTAATACATTCCAACTCTATATCTGACATGGTCCAGGTGTCTAATGTAATACATTCCAACTCTATATCTGACATGGTACAGGTGTCTTTTTTTTATTTATTTTTTTAAGCCCATAACAATGTGTGTAAGGTGTGTTTCAAAGCAGATTTGTTTAAGACTACCAAGAATGTGTGACCCTGATTTAGCCCCACTGCAGTAAAAGGTTAAACCCTAATGCAGTGTAGTGTTGCTATGGCCAAAACCAACACGTGCTTTGGGGTCCCGAGGACCGAATCTGGGAAACCCTTCCCTAATGGCTCCTGTAAATCGCTCTGGATAAGAGCGTCTGCTGAATGACTAAAATGTAAAAATTTAAATAAATCTGAATAGAAGAAAATTGTATAACGAAGCTAACTTGAAGATACTGTGTATCCATGAAAACCGGATGCTTCCGGTTTCCTCCGATAAGAAGTGAGGAAAATCCTTACTTTGAAATGATTTGTTATGACGTTTGGTTTGACAGAATCTTTTTTGTTAAACTGCGTCACCCAATTCAGTCAGCAGATGGCGATGTGAGTCATTCAGGTGCTTCTTGCGTGACGTATAATCTAGTGGACGGGATGCTAAGAACAGCAACACGGCTACTTATCCACCTCGATAGCTTGCTAGTCAACATGAAAAGGAAACATTGAAGCTCATTCTTGTGTATATTAGTCTCAGCGTTTTAAACACAGTTATGTTTACGTATCAACTTCTTAACTTTAACGTCATTTGCTAGATGTTAAATGTGTTAGCTTGTTAAGATTGATATTGAGCCCGGCACTAGGCTAGTCGTTAATGCTAACCAGCTAATGCTAGCTAGCTAGCTAACATCCCCGACCATGAGCTCACTAAGCTACTCTCCTCCTGCTAAAGAAGAGGAGGTCTGCTGGACGGAGAAAGAAGCTCTGGGGGTGAACATTGTCGTAAAAGAGGAGGATATTACAGTGAAAGGAGAGGAAGAAGCTTTCAGATTGAAAAAGGAGGAAGAGGAGGCTATCACATTGAAAGAAGAAGTGGAGCATTTTGGAGTGGAAGAGGGAATAACGGCTGGAACACTGGAAGAGGAGGTAGAAGCTTTCAGAATGAAAGAAGAGGAGGAGGATATCACATTGAAAGAAGAGAAGGATGTTATAGTGAAAGAAGAGAAAGATCCGTTTGGAGTGAAAGAGGAAGAGGGGATAGAGGCTGTCACAGTGGAAGAAGAGGAGGTATATGCTTTCAGAATAAAAAAGGAGGAAGAGGAGGCTGTTATTGTGAAAGAAGAAGAGGATGTTACAGTGCAAGACGAACCTTTTTGGGAGGAAGAGGAGGCTATCTCAATAAAAGAGAAGGTTGAAGACGTTCTGGGAGTGAAAGAGGAGGAGACAGAATATCTGATTAACACCAGTGAGTACTTGTCTAAAAAAAGTTCTGCACTCGAATAGGTTGTTCAGTACTGTATGGATTGTTAAAGGGGCAATCTGTGATTGGTGCATGCATTTTATGACTTTTAAATGATTGATACTTTATACTCCATTTACATCGAAAATCATTTTGTGAAGTCAGCGGGTAAATATCTTTCCTCGCTTTGTACACAAAATGTAACTGGGATCCAGAACTTCACATCTAAGAGTTTAAAAGCAGAGGAGAAGTCCACATAAGAGAGAGTTGTAGCCAATGATTCTTGATGAATATAACTTCTAAATGCCCAACAACTTTAGTTCAACGGTCATCAACCCCATTCAACCCCATCAGAACATGTTTAACTCTATGTAGTGGGATAGAGGAGTTAGTGAGCTGATTTTGGTCAATTCTGAATTCAACTCAGGATAACCGTTGAAGGTTGCTTACCTGTTAGCCTTGTACGTTTCTATGGCAACAAATCCTTCAGCTCCAAACCTGCTGACTCCACTTTATCCTGAATCAAGTGTCTGAGCTGCGAGTTGAGGACCAATCAAATCGTGGGCCTCTGTAGCTCAATTGGTAGAGCACGGCGCTTGTAACCCCCAGGATAGTGGGTTTGATCCCCGGGACCACCCATACGTAAAAATTAATGCACACATGACTGTAAGTCGCTTTGGATAAAAGCGTCTGCTAAATGGCATATTATTATAATATTATTATTAGGCGATTCCTCGACAGCCCAAAAACAACATAGAAACTTCATTTGGAGGAAGGATGTTTGACATGCTTTTTACATTTTACAATATCTATATTTTTTATCAGGATGAAACTAGACATTTTAGGCCCTTTTTAGACCCGGAGGTCACATGTTTACCATCTGTTTGATGTTCTCGTTCATACAGGAGAGAGACGTGACTATCGTGGATCCTCTGGGGAGCCTCAACAACATCCTGATGCTGACGAGGCAGAGAAGAGTCTCTCCAGATCAGAACACCAGATGGTACAGCTTGGTCTGGTCTAGCATACAGCTTGCTCTATCGGGGTCTGGGCTGGGTTTCTGTAAAGCACTTTATGACAACAGTGACATCAGCATCCATAATGATATGTGTCTGTGTCCCCTCTATATGGTTACCAGGACAACGCTAGCCCTTCCTCCCTCCCAGAGTCCCCGTGTCGTACCTCTCCCAGTAGCACCTTACTGCTGGGTCTGAAGAGGTTGTCTGTGCGGCTGGTGGACTGCAGGAAAACAACGGGGCTGAGTGGAACTGTGAGAGGAGGAGAAGAGAAGAAAGGAGCAGATTTGACTAATCAAAGTAAGTGCTGTAGTTTAGTTTGAACAAATAAAATAGATCTGCCCACTGGTATCTGTTACCAGGACAACCAGCAGAGTTCTGTTAGTTGACATGAATATATACTGGTATCTGTTACCAGGACAACCAGCAGAGAAAATCCAGAGAGTGTGGTGAAGGATGGTTATGGTATTACATTGATAACCAACTATTCCGAGACACCAAGACCCCTCCATGGCTGTTCTAAATAATTGAAAGTTCCCCTGGAAGGGACGAATAATGAAGCACCCTATACTATTCAGGTCTGGAATTGGCCTTTAAAACGGACCAATAACATCACACTAACGTGCTATACTATTCATAATGTGACGAGATCCTGAGGCCCATTGTCGTGCCATTCATCCACCGCCATCACCTCATGTTTCAGCAGGATAATGCACGGCCCCATGTCGCAAGGATCTGTACTCAATTCCTGGAAGCTGAAACTGTCCCAGTTTTTTCCATGGCCTGCATATTCACCAGACATGTCACCCATTGAGCATGTTTGGGATGCTCTGTAATGACGTGTACGACAGCGTGTTCCAGTTCCCGCCAATATGCGGCAACTCGAGTGGGAAAACATTCCACAGGCCACAATCAACAGCCTGATCAACTCTATGTTAAGGTGTAACGCTGCATGAGGCAAATGGTCACACCAGGTACTGACTGGTTTCCTTATATGAACTGGAACTCAGTCAAATCTTTGAAATTGTTGCATGTTGCGTTTATGTTTTTGTTCAGTGCTGAAGGATGTATTGCCCGAAGGAAATGGTAAAGTTGTATTATACTGGGAAAGATGGGTTAGTCTGTGGACGTCTAAGGGTTGGAATTAAGATTAGAGTGATTGGTTGATTTTAAGGATGCACTTGGAGTCCAGTACAAATAGGAGGTGGCTATAGGAGAACGCTACTGTAGTGCCAACTGTAAAGTTTGGTGGATGAGGAATAATGGTCTGGGGCTGTTTGTCATGGTTTGGGCTAGGCCCCTTAGTTCCAGTGAAGGGAAATCTTAACGCTACAGCATACAATGACATTCTAAACGATTCTGTGCTCCCAACTTTTTGGCAACAGTTTGGGGAAGGCCCTTTCCTGTTTCAGCATGACAATGCCCCTGTGCACAAAGCGAGGTTCATGAAGAAATTATTTGTTGAGATTGGTGTGGAAGAACTTGACTGGCCTGGACAGAGCCCTGATCTCAACCCCATCGAACACCTTTGGGATGAATTGGAAGGCCGACTGCGAGCCAGGCCTAATCGCCCAACATCAGTGCCCGACCTCACTAAAGCTATTGTGGCTGAATGGAAGCAAGTCCCCACAGCAATGTTCCAACATCCAGTGGAAAGCCTTCCCAGAAGAGTGGAGGCTGTTATAGCAGCAAAGGAGGGACCAACTCCATATTAATGCCCATGATTTTGGAATGAGATTTTTCGATGAGCAGGTGTCCACATAATTTTGGTCATGTAGTGTATTTAATGTTTGACCCCATCCCTCAGCTATATACCAAAACAGTGGCAGGGTGACAACTTTGTTGTTGTTTGAACTGCAGATTGCCTCTTTAGGGCTAGTAGCCTATCAAATAACAATAATGTACACTTAAAGTGTATCCTATACTAGTCTATTTATCCATTAGGTCTAATACATGTATCCTATACTGACTAGTCTATTTATCCATTAGGTCTAATAAATGTATCCTATACTGACTAGTCTATTTATCCATTAGGTCTAATAAATGTATCCTATTCTGACTAGTCTATTTATCCATTAGGTCTAATAAATGTATCCTATACTGACTAGTCTATTTATCCATTAGGTCTAATACATGGATCCTATACTGACTAGTCTATTTATCCATTAGGTCTAATAAATGTATCCTATACTGACTAGTCTATTTATCCATTAGGTCTAATAAATGTATCCTATACTGACTAGTCTATTTATCCATTAGGTCTAATAAATGTATCCTATACTGACTAGTCTATTTATCAATTAGGTCTAATAAATATTGCCACTCCTATTTGCCATATCTTCAATCTAAGCCTACTAGAAAGTGTGTGCCCTCAGGCCTGGAGGGAAGCAAAAGTCATTCCGCTACCAAAGAATAGTAAAGCCCCCTTTACTGGCTCAAATAGCCGACCAATCAGCCTGTTACCAACCCTTAATAACGTTTTGGGGAAAGTTGTGTTTGGCCAGATAAAATGCTATTTTACAGTAAGCAAATTGACAACAGACTTTTCAGCACACTTATAGGGAAGGGCATTCAACAAGCACAGCACTTACACAAATGACTGATGATTGGCTGAGAGAAATTGATGTTAAAAATATTGTTTGTTTAACTTCTTCTTTAAGAGGCTCCTCTGTCCTCCACTCGTTACCTGTATTAATGGCAACTGTTTGAACTTGTTATCAGTATATAAGACACCTGTCCACAACCAAAAACAGTCACACTCCAAACTCCACTATGGCCAAGACCAAAGAGCTGTCAAAGGACACCAGAAACAAAATTGTAGACCTGCACCAGGCTGGGAAGACTGAATCTGCAATAGGTAAGCAGCTTGGTTTGAAGAAATCAACTGTGGGAGCAATTATTAGGAAATGGAAGACATACAAGACCACTGATAATCTTCCTCGATCTGGGGCTCCACGCAAGATCTCACCCCGTGGGGTCAAAATGATCACAAGAACGGTGAGCAAAAATCCCAGAACCACACGGGGGGACCTAGTGAATGACCTGCAGAGAGCTGGGACCAAAGTAACAAAGCCTACCATCAGTAACACACTACACCGCCAGGGACTCAAATCCTGCAGTGCCAGACGTGTCCCCCTGCTTAAGCCAGTACATGTCCAGGCCCGTCTGAAGTTTGCTAGAGTGCATTTGGATGATCCAGAAGAGGATTGGGAGAATGTCATATGGTCAGATGAAACCAAAATATAACTTTTTGGTAAAAACTCAACTCGTCGTGTTTGGAGGACAAAGAATGATGAGTTGCATCCAAAGAACACCATACCTACTGTGAAGCATGGGGGTGGAAACATCATGCTTTGGGGCTATTTTTCTGCAAACGGACCAGGACGACTGATCCGTGTAAAGGAAAGAATGAATGGGGCCATGTATCGTGAGATTTTGAGTGAAAACCTCCTTCCATCAGCAAGGGCATTGAAGATGAAACGTGGCTGGGTCTTTCAGCATGACAATGATCCTAAACACACCGCCCGGGCAACGAAGGAGTGGCTTCGTAAGAAGCATTTCAAGGTCCTGGAGTGGCCTAGCCAGTCTCCAGATCTCAACCCCATAGAAAATCTTTGGAGGGAGTTGAAAGTCTGTGTTGCCCAGCGACAGCCCCAAAACATCACTGCTCTAGAGGAGATCTGCATGGAGGAATGGGCCAAAATACCAGCAACAGTCTGTGAAAACCTTGTGAAGACTTACAGAAAACGTTTGACCTGTGTCATTGCCAACAAAGTATTGAGAAACTTTTGTTATTGACCAAATCCTTATTTTCCACCATAATTTGCAAATAAATTCATTAAAAATCCTACAATATGATTTTCTGGATTTTCTCATTTTGTCTGTCATAGTTGACGTGTACCTATGATGAAAATTGGGAGAAAAAAAGTGGGAGAATTTGCACAATTGGTGGCTGACTAAATACTTTTTTTCCCCACTGTAACTAGCAACTGTAACGGATTACATTTAGAAAGTAACCCAACCAATCAACCCTGCCAAGATTATTTTAAATGAGAATTGTTTTGTAAACTGGCCTCGGGTTATTGAGGGATCTGATTAGGATTAAACCTCCTAGCAAGAGAGTTGTGGAGGTTTCATTCAGGTCTCTGTTTAAATAAACGCTCTGTCTTTGGCAGGAGAAAGACCAGATTCAGAGGAACCAGAGACGTCCAAACCAGCAAGACGATTCCACTGCACCCACTGTGGAAAGGGTTTTAACCAGTTAGGACACCTGAAACGACATGAGAGGACACACACAGGGGAAAAGCCTCATCACTGCTCGCAGTGTGGAAAGAGTTTTACCCAGTTAGGGAGCCTAAAAATACATGAGAGAATACACACAGGAGATAAGCCTCATCACTGCTCCCAGTGTGGAAAGAGTTTTACCCAATTAGGGAGCCTAAAAATACATGAGAGAATACACACAGGGGAAAAGCCTCATCACTGCTCCCAGTGTGGAAAGAGTTTTAACCGGAAAGAACACCTGAAAGAGCATGAGAGAATACACACAGGGGAGAAGCCTTTCCAATGCTCCCAGTGTGGAAAGAGTTTTTCCCAGTTAGGACACCTGAAAGTGCATGAGAGAATACACACAGGGGAAAAGCCTCATCACTGCTCCCAGTGTGGAAAGAGTTTTAACCTGAAAGGACAACTGAAAGAGCATGAGAGAATACACACAGGGGAGAAGCGAGATAAACCTTTCCAATGCTCCCAATGTGGAAAGAGTTTTACCCAGTTAGCGAGCCTGAAAATACATGAGAGAATACACACAGGAGAGAATCCTCATCACTGCTCCCAGTGCGGAAAGAGTTTTAACCTGAAAGGACAACTGAAAGAGCATGAGAGAATACACACAGGGGAGAAGCCCTACCACTGCTCCCAATGTGAAAAGAGTTTTGCCTGGTTAGCTGACCTGAGAAGACATGAGAGGACGCATACAGGAGAGAAGCCTCATCACTGCTCCCAGTGTGGAAAGAGTTATAACCGGTTATGTCACCTGAGAAGACATGAGAATACTCACAGGACATAAGGATGTAGGCTGCTGAACAGTAGGACATAGGACAGATGTAGGCTACTGAACAGTAGGACATAGGACAGATGTAGGATACTGAACAGTAGGACATAGGACAGATGTAGGATACTGAACAGTAGGACATAGGACAGATGTAGGATACTGAACAGTAGGACATAGGACAGATGTAGGCTGAACAGTAGGACATAGGACAGATGTAGGATACTGAACAGTAGGACATAGGACAGATGTAGGATACTGAACAGTAGGACATAGGACAGATGTAGGCTGAACAGTAGGACATAGGACAGATGTAGGCTGAACAGTAGGACATAGGACAGATGTAGGCTGAACAGTAGGACATAGGACAGATGTAGGCTGAACAGTAGGACATTGGACAGATGTAGGTCCAATACATGGTGGGTCAGTAGGCCGTAGAGACTCTGAATGTGTCTTGTGTATTGACTTTCCAGTGTTTTCCGTACTGCATGTATTATAGTGGATTGGGTTTGTGGATTTGTTTGCTGGGTGCGTGTTTTGGTTTTTGCTCTAGCACAACTTATTCAGTTAACCAACTCATCATCAAGCTTTTCTGATTAGTGTTAGAGGACCTGAGATGACATGAGAGAATACAGAGGCTTTGTTCTGACTGTTGTTTTGGACTGTCAACTGTTCTGATTATTCTATTTTCCTTTAAGTTGTTGAAATGTTCCGTATTGACTGACCTTCATGTCTTAAAGTAATGATGGACTTGTCATTTCTCTTTGCTTATTTGAGCTGTTCTTGCCATAGTATGGACTTGGTCTTTTACCAAATAGGGCTATCTTCTGTATATCCCCCCTTACCTTGTCACAACACAACTGATTGGCTGAAACGCATTAAGAAGGAAAGAAATTCCACAAATGAACTTTTAAGAAGGCACTCCTGTTAATTGAAATGCATTCCAGGTGACTACCTCATGAAGCTGGTTGAGAGAATGCCAAGAGTGTGCAAAGCTGTCATCAAGGCAAAGGGTGGCTACTTTGAAGAATCTCAAATATATTTTGATTTAACACTTTGTTGGTTAATACATGATTCCATATATGTTATTTCATAGATTTGATGTCTTCACTATTATTCTACAATGTTGAAAATAGTAAAAATAAAGAAAAACCCTTGAATGAGTAGGTTTTCTAAAACTTTTGACTGGTACTGTATATGAAAATGTTCTAAAATGTTTGACCGGTAGTGTATATATATATATATATATATACAGTGAGGGAAAAAAGTATTTGATCCCCTGTTGATTCAATCAATTTATAACATTTTTGACATGCTTTTTTCTGGATTTTTTGTTGTTATTCTGTCTCTCACTGTTCAAATAAACCTACCATTGAAATTATAGACTGATCATGTCTTTGTCAGTGGGCAAACGTACAAAATCAGCAGGGGATCAAATACTATTTTCCCTCACTGTGTGTGTATATATATATATATATATACAGTTGAAATCAGAAGTTTAAATACACTTAGGTTGGAGTCATTAAAACTCGTTTTTCAACCACTCCACAAATTTCTTGTTAACAAACTATAGTTTTGGCAAGTCGGTTAGGACATCTACTTTGTGTATGACACAAGTCATTTTTCCAACAATTGTTTACAGACAGATTATTTCACCTATAATTCATTTGTATCACAATTCCAGTGGGTCAGAAGTTTACATACACTAAGGTGACTGTGCCTTTAAACAGCTTGGAAAATTCCAGAAAATGATGTCATGGCTTTAGAAGCTTCTGATAGGCTAATTGACATAATTTGAGTCAATTGGAGATGTACCTGTGGATGTATTTCAAGGTCTACCTTCAAACTAAGTGCCTCTTTGCTTGACATCATGGGAAAATGAAAAGAAATCAGCCAAGACCTCAGAAAATAAATGGTAGACCTCCACAAGTCTGGTTCATCCTTGGGAGCAATTTCCAAATGCCTGAAGGTACCACATTCGTCTGTACAAACAATAGTGCACAAGTATAAACACCATGGGACCACGCAGCCGTCAAACCGCTCAGGAAGGAGACGCTTTCTGTCTCCTAGAGATGAACGTACTTTGGTGCGAAAAGTGCAAATCAATCCCAGAACAACAGCAAATTGTTCTGGTGAAGATGCTGGAGGAAACAGGTACAAAGTATCTATATCCACAGTAAAACGAGTCCTATATCGACATAACCTGAAAGGCCGCTCAGCAAGGAAGAAGCCACTGCTCCAAAACCGCCATAAAAAAGCCAGACTACGGTTTGCAACTGCACGTGGGGACAAAAATCGTACTTTTTGGAGAAATGTCCTCTGGTCTGATGAAACAAAAATAGAACTGTTTGGCCATAATGACCATCGTTATTTTTGGAGGAAAATGGGGGAGCCTGCAAGCCAAAGAACACCATCCCAACCGTGAAACACAGGGGTGGCAGCATCATGCTGTGGGGGTGCTTTGCTGCAGGAGGGACTGGTGCACTTCACAAAATAGATGGCATCATGAGGATGGAAAATTATGTGGATATATTTAAGCAACATCTCAAGACATCAGTCAGGAAGTTAAAGCTTGGTCGCAAATGGGTCTTCCAAATGGACAATGACCCCAAGCATACTTCCAAAGTTGTGGCAAAATGGCTTAAGGACAACAAAGTCAAGGTATTGGAGTGGCCATCACAAAGCCCTGACCTCAATCCTATAGATAATGTGTGGCAGAACTGAAAAAGCATGTGCGAGCAAGGAGGCCTACAATCCTGACTCAGTTACACCAGCTCTGTCAGGAGGAATGGGCCAAAATTTACCCAACTTAATGTGGGAAGCTTGTGGAAGGCTACCCGAAACGTTTGACCCAAGTTAAACCATTTTAAAGGCAATGCTACCAAATACTAATTGAGTGTATATAAACTTCTGACCCACTGGGAATGTGATGACATAAACAAAAGCTGAAATAAATCACTCTCTCTACTATTATCATCCATCCATCCATTGATTCTTGAAGAATATAACTTCTAAATGCCTCATGAGTTCAACCGTTACACTCCATGAGAACCCAAAATGGGACAACACTGTAACTACCAATTGGGGAGTATAAAGGTGTACAAAAATAATGAATAATAATAATATTTTAACGTTGATTTATCCTGCAATAGATATTGTTCAATTGGGAACATACATTTTTGTCTTCTACTAATGCATTAAGGGGAGAGTAATCTAAAAGTAACGGAATGTAATAAGATTACTTCAATGATTACAAATTTTGACAGGTAACTAGCAACTGTAACGGATTACATTTAGAAAGTAACCCAACCAATCAACCCTGCCAAGATTATTTTAAATGAGAATTGTTTTGTAAACTGGCCTCGGGTTATTGAGGGATCTGATTTGGATTAAACCTCCTAGCAAGAGAGTTGTGGAGGTTTCATTCAGGTCTCTGTTTAAATAAACGCTCTGTCTTTGGCAGGAGAAAGACCAGATTCAGAGGAACCAGAGACGTCCAAACCAGCAAGACGATTCCACTGCTCCCACTGTGGAAAAGGTTTTAATCAGTTAAGAGACCTGAAACGACATGAGAGAATACACACAGGGGAGAAGCCTTTCCAATGCTCCCAGTGTGGAAAGAGTTTTACCCAGTTAGGACACCTGAAAGTGCATGAGAGAATACACACAGGGGAAAAGCCTCATCACTGCTCCCAGTGTGGAAAGAGTTTTAACCGGAAAGAATACCTGAAAGAGCATGAGAGAATACACACAGGGGAGAAGCGAGAGAAGACGTACCGCTGCTCCCACTGTGGAAAGGGTTTTAACCAGTTAAGGGACCTGAAACGATATGAGAGAATACACACAGGGGAGAAGCCTTTCCAATGCTCCCAGTGTAGAAAGAGTTTTACCCAGTTAGGGAGCCTAAAAATACATGAGAGAATACACACAGGAGATAAGCCTCATCCCTGCTCCCAGTGTAGAAAGAGTTTTAACCGGAAAGAATACCTGAAAGGGCATGAGAGAATACAGACAGGGGAGAAGCGAGATAAACCTTTCCAATGCTCCCAGTGTGGAAAGAGTTTTTCACAGTTAGGGTACCTGAAAATACATGAGAGAATACACACAGGAGAGAAGCCTCATCCCTGTTCCCGGTGTGGAAAGAGTTTTACCCAGTTAGGTCACCTGAAACAGCATGAGAGAATACACACAGGGGAGAAGCCTTTCCAATGCTCCCAGTGTAGAAAGAGTTTTACCCAGTTAGGGAGCCTAAAAATACATGAGAGAATACACACAGGAGATAAGCCTCATCCCTGCTCCCAGTGTAGAAAGAGTTTTAACCGGAAAGAATACCTGAAAGGGCATGAGAGAATACAGACAGGGGAGAAGCGAGATAAACCTTTCCAATGCTCCCAGTGTGGAAAGAGTTTTTCACAGTTAGGGTACCTGAAAATACATGAGAGAATACACACAGGAGAGAAGCCTCATCCCTGTTCCCGGTGTGGAAAGAGTTTTACCCAGTTAGGTCACCTGAAACAGCATGAGAGAATACACACAGGGGAGAAGCCGTACCACTGCTCCCAATGTGAAAAGATTTTTGCCTGGTTAGGTCACATGAGAAGACATGAGAGGATGCACACAGGAGATAAGGATGTAGGCTGCTGAACAGTAGGACATAGGACAGATGTAGGCTGAACAGTAGGACATAGGACAGATGTAGGCTGACCAGTAGGACATAGGACAGATGTAGACTGAACAGTAGGACATAGGACAGATTTAGGCTGAACAGTAGGACATAGGACAGATGTAGGTCCAATACATTATGGATCAGTAGGCCGTAGAGACTCTGAATGTGTCTTGTGTATTGACTTTCCAGTGTTTTCCGTACTGAAGTAGAGTGATGGAGTAGAGTGATGGAGTGCTGCATCAGATGACCTGGCCTCCACAATCACCCGACCTGAACCTCAATTGAGATGGTTTGGGATGAGTTGGACCGCAGAGTGAAGGAAACAAAGCCAACAAGTGCTCAGCATATGTGGGAACTCCTTCAAGACTGTTGGAAAATAATTCCTCATGAAGCTGGTTGAGAGAATGCCAAGCTGTCATCAAGGCAAAGGGTGGCCATTTTGAAGAATGTAAATATAAAATATATATTGATTTGTTTAACACTTTTTGCTTACTACATGATTCCATATGTGTTTTTTCATAGTTTTGATGTCTTCACCATTATTCAACAATGTATAAAATAGTAAAAATAAAGAAAAACCCTTGAATGAGTAGGTGTGTCCATACATTGACTGGTACTGTACATCTACATGATGTATCGTTACACAATGTAGGTGCAGTATAGACCCAACTGCATATCTTGATATTGTTGTAACCTTATGTTTAAAATACTCACTCATTAAAAAATCTGTTCTGATCAACACATGATTCTCTTTGTACTTTTACATATCATTTTATTCTTTAATAAAATACATGAAAAACTAACGTTTTGTTTGAAAATAAAATAAAGATTGTACCTAAATTTGTTACTTTTGGGCAATATACAATATTGATTGAGGAACTATTTGCTGAGGAATGTGACTGTTTTTCTGGATTGTCTGAACTGTATTTTACTTTGTTTTGTACTTTCCGATTTTGATTAGATTTGGTCTATAAATGTTATGTGCAGGAAAGAGACCCTGGTCTCAATGGTGGCTTCCTGTTTAAATAAAGGTAAAAAATATTGATTTATTTATTCATATTTATTGTATACAGTATATCAATGTAGAGCTCATGTAAACCATGATTGACCACACACTCCAGCACATTAGGTGGCGGCAAACACCCTAAAGGTTTGTTTGCGGACCACCATTATACCATAGAAAAAGATGCTTCTTCAACAACAACAACAACAAAGCTACTGATTCAACCACCTCGGTAGCTTGCTAGCTAATATAAAACCGAAACATTGAAGTTCTTTAGAACATTTTGGATATATTAATCTGAGTGTTTTGAACACAATTCTGTTTACGTATCTACTAGTTAACTTCAACTTAATTTCATTGTTCTATTTGTTGAGATTGATACTCAGCCTAGCACTAATGCTAATCGCTGATGCTAGTCACTAATTAGCTAACATCCCCCAACCATGAACTTAGCTACTCCCCTGCTAAAGAAGAGGAGGATATTACAGTGAAAGAAGAGGAAGAACATTTTAGAGAGGAAGAGGATGCTATCTCAATAAAAGGTGAAGGAGGAAGAGGAAGGAGAGGAGGAGGAGACTGAACACGACACCAGTGAGTATAGCTGCTCTTGTCAAAATGAAAAGCATGGCATGTGTGCACAAAAACAGGAAGAACTTGTGGGGGACTTTTATTTTGACATGAGGTAAGCAGAGAAAGTGGGTATGGAACAGACTGTTTAATAGATAGATATTCTGTCTCATTCCTCCCGTTTTAAGTACCAACAGTCCAGCCCACCGGTACAGTAGAGTATAGTACAGCACAGCAATGTTTCTGAAACGTACAGAAGGAAAATAACTAATCAGAAACTAAGTGTTGATATTAGTTGTAAAATAACTCATCAGAAACTAAGTGTTGATATTAGTTGTAAAATAACTAATCAGAAACTAAGTGTTGATATCAGTTGTAAAATAACTAATCAGAAACTAAGTGTTGATATCAGTTGTAAAATAACTAATCAGAAACTAAATGGAAGTGTTGATATCAGTTGTAAAATAACTCATCAGAAATTAAATTGAAGTGTTGATATCAGTTGTCAGGGGTATTTACTTCAACATTATTGTGCTGATGTAGGCCATTTCTAATTCACACAATTTCTGGTAGATGTTTTCTAAGGCCCCTTTTACATCTGTTTGACCAGAAATCAAAGCCTTCACTTATGCCAATTTTTTTGCATATCAACAGTGAAGTTCAATAGTGTTTTAATAAGTATTTTATTCAGGTCTCTCTGTTTAAATAAACACTCTGTCTTTGGCAGGAGAAAGACCAGACTCAGAGGAACCAGAGCCAGAGGCGTATAAATCAGCAAGACCACACCACTGCTCCCACTGCGGGAAGAGTTTTACCCAGTTGGGGAGCCTGAAAGAACATGAGAAAACGTACACAGGGGAGAAGCCATATCACTGCTCTCAATGTGGTTTTGGAGGGAAAGAGGAGGAGGAGATGACCGTCACAGTGAAAGAAGAGGAAGACGGTTTTGGAGTTAAAGAGAATGGAGAGATAACTGTTACATTAGAAGAAGAAGAAGAAGAAGAAGAAGAAGAAGAAGAAGAAGAAGAGACTGGAGGTCTGATGAACACCAGTGAGTTCTATCTTAAACAGTGGCACAAATTCTGCAGTTGCTGAACCGATGTCTCTGAATATCTCTTTCTGTAGTGCTTTGATCAATCTCAATATTCGACATCACATGAGGGCAAAATTATTATTTCTTAAGACATGATTTGAAGCTCTACATCATTTGTTTTTTTAAATCTCAATGGTTTTATTAGGACCTTAATATTTAGCTATAAGGTATAGGGAGGCGGGGCACGTAGCCCTTTCCTGCAGTCAAATGTCCAAATCGCTCTCTGGTGGCCTCAAGGGTGGAATGTTATTCATATTTTTCAGAATTTCATAATTCATAAAATCTTACGAATGTAACTCTGAAAATCTGGTATTTCTATGTTAAACAGTTTTGTTATACAGTATTTCAGTGTTCTGTGATGTATATGAAGTGTAATATCGGGACGCAAACTCAAAATGTAATACATTTCAACTCTATATCTGACATGGTACAGGTGTCTTTTTTTTTTTTTTTTAAGCCCATAACAATGTGTGTGAGGTGTGTTTCAAAGCAGATTTGTTTAAGACTACCAAGAATGTGTGACCCTGATTTAGCCCCACTGCAGTAAAAGGTTAAACCCTAATGCAGTGTAGTGTTGCTATGGCCAAAACCAACACGTGCTTTGGGGTCCCGAGGACCGAATCTGGGAAACCCTTCCCTAATGGCTCCTGTAAGTCGCTCTGGATAAGAGCGTCTGCTGAATGACTCAAATGTAAATGGAAAGAGTTACACAGACTAATCTGAAAATCTCTATGACGCCACGTCATACAGTATATGCTATATTATTACAATCCCACTCCTGTCTGATTTCATGACATTTGGGTGAAATCTTGGCTTTCATTTTCTTTTCAAAATGATGAAGGGGACAGAATCAAGACAGCGAAGGATCATTTGGATCTGGATTAAACAATTTAAAACACTGACCTCAGGTTATTGAGGGATCTAGTTTGGATTAAACCTCAGAGGAAGACAGTTTTACCACGTGGAGGGTTCATTCAGGGTCGTGTTTATTAAGTGCACAACATAGCAAAATGTTTCACAGCTCAAAATGAAAAAAATGTATAAACATTTATATGATCCTAGTCTCTGTTTAACTAGATACGCTGTTTGTCTTTGGCAGACTCTCACTCTCACATCGGTAAGAGTCCTTCAGGGGAACCAGAGATGCCCAAACCAGTGAGACCACACCAGTGTTCCCACTGTGGAAAGAGTTTTAAGTGGGTATGTTACCTGAAAGAGCATGAAAGAATACCCACTGGAGAAAAAACATTCCAATGCTCTCAGTGTGGAAAAGGTTTTACCCGGGTTGTGAACCTGCAAACGCATTTGAGAATGCACACAGGGGAGAAGCCCTACCACTGCTCAGATTGTGGAAAGAGATTTACCCAGCTAGGGAACCTGAAAACGCATTTGAGAACACACACAGGGGAGAAGCCTTTCCAATGCTCTCAGTGTGGAAAGAGATGTATTCAGTCATCGCACCTGAAACATCATAAGAGAATACACACTGGAGAACGACCATTCCAATGTTCCCAGTGTGGAAAGGGTTTTACCTTGGTAGGGAGCCTGAAAACGCATGAGAGGACACAAACAGGGGAGAAGCCTTTCCAATGCTCTCAGTGTAAAAATAGTTTTAGCAAGTTAGGGAACCTGAAAAGGCATGATAGGACACACACAGGAGAAAAACCTTTCAATGTTCCCAGTGTGGAAATAGTTTTACAGAGTTAGGGAGCATGAAAAGACATGAGATAATACACAACCACTGCTCCCGATGTGAAATTTGATTTTCCTCATCATGGTGCCTAAAATCACATGAGAGGACACACTCAGGAGAGAAGCTTTTCCAATGCGCCCAGTGTGTAAAGTGTTTTACCCGGTTAGGGACTCTGAAAATACATCAGAGAATACACTTTGGAGTGAAGCTTTACCACTGCTCCCACTGTGGATTTAAATTGACCTGGTCAAGGCAACTAAAAGAGCATGAAAGAATCCACACCTAAGAGAAACGTTATCAATGCTCCCAGTGTGGAAAGATATTTACCCAGTTAGGGAAAGACCATGTGGTAACACACACATGGAAGATGCCTTACCACTGCTCCCAGTGTGGAAAGAGGTATATCAATAATAATAATATAAGGCAATTAGCAGACGCTTTTATCCAAAGCGACTTACAGTCATGCATGCATACATTGTACATATGGATGGTCCCGGGAATCAAACCCACTACCCTGGCGTTACAAGCGCCAGTATGAAAAATGTATGGACTCACCGAATCTGGGAAACCCTGCCCTAATGGCTCCTGTTTCCGGTTTCCTCCGATAAGAAGTGAGGAAAATCCTTACTTTGAAATGATTTGTTATGACGTTGTTTGACAGAATCTTTTTTGTTAAACTGCGTTACCCAATTCAGTCAGCAGATGGCGATGTGAGGCTTCAGGTGCTTCTTGCGTGACGTATAATCTAGTGGACGGGATGCTAAGAACAGCAACACGGCTACTTATCCACCTCGATAGCTTGCTAGTCAACATGAAAATGAAACATTGAAGCTCATTCTTGTGTATATTAGTCTCAGCGTTTTAAACACAATTATGTTTACGTATCAACTTCTTAACTTTAACGTCATTTGCTAGATGTTAAATGTGTTAGCTTGTTAAGATTGATATTGAGCCCGGCACTAGGCTAGTCGTTAATGCTAACCAGCTAATGCTAGCTAGCTAGCTAACATCCCCGACCATGAGCTCACTAAGCTACTCCCCTCCTGCTAAAGAAGAGGAGGTCTGCTGGACGGAGAAAGAAGCTCTGGGGATGAACATTGTCGTAAAAGAGGAGGATATTACAGTGAAAGGAGAGGAAGAAGCTATCGGAATGAAAAAGGAGGAAGAGGAGGCTATCACATTGAAAGAAGAAGTGGAGCATTTTGGAGTGGAAGAGGGAATAACGGCTGGAACACTGGAAGAGGAGGTAGAAGCTTTCAGAATGAAAGAAGAGGAGGAGGAGGATATCACATTGAAAGAAGAGAAGGATGTTATAGTGAAAGAAGAGAAAGATCCGTTTGGAGTGAAAGAGGAAGAGGGGATAGAGGCTATCACAGTGGAAGAAGAGGAGGTAGAAACTTTCAGAATAAAAAAGGAGGAAGAGGAGGCTGTTATTGTGAAAGAAGAAGAGGATGTTACAGTGAAAGACGAACCTTTTTGGGAGGAAGAGGAGGCTATCTCAATAAAAGAGAAGGTTGAAGACGTTCTGGGAGTGAAAGAGGAGGAGACAGAATATCTGATTAACACCAGTGAGTACTGTCTAAAGGTTCTACACTCGAATATGTTGTTCAGTACTGTATGGATTGTTAAAGGGGCAATCTGTGATTGGTGCATGCATTTTTTGACTTTTAAATGATTGATACTTTATACCCCATTTACATCGAAAATCATTTTGTGAAGTCAGCGGGTAAATATCTTTCCACACTGGGAGCTGTCTCCCAAGCTGGTCTCACTTGCTCAGAGGAAGAGATAATTGACCATTTTTCTGGATAGCCAGAAAATGTGACACGTGACTACCTATGCAAATGTTGGGGTCTGAAACCTGACAGTTCAAGTTAGGTCCGCTGAGAGAATGGAAACAGACAGCAGACAGATGTGGCTTTCTGGCGCTATAAGGCACGGGACCCTATGAAATTCACAGAACGCTTTGTACACAAAATGTAACTGGGAACCAGTCCAGAACTTCACATCTAAGAGTTTAAAAGCAGAGGAGAAGTCCAAGAAACTGGTGACACATAAGAGAGAGTTGTAGCCAATGATTCTTGACGAATATAACTTCTAAATGCCCAACAACTTTAGTTCAACGGTCATCAACCCCATTCAACCCCATCAGAACAGCATGTTTAACTCTATGTAGTGGGATAGAGGAGTTATTGAGCTGATTTTGGTCAATTCTGAATTCACTGGATTCAACTCAGGATAACCGTTGAAGGTTGCTTACCTGTTAGCCTTGTACGTTTCTATGGCAACAAATCCTTCAACTCTAAACCTGCTGACTCCACTTTATCTTGAATCAAGTGTCTGAGCTGCGAGATGAGGACCAATCAAATCGTGGGCCTCTGTAGCTCAATTGGTAGAGCACGGCGCTTGTAACGCCCAGGGTAGTGGGTTCGATCCCCGGGACCACCCACACGTAAAAATGTATGCACACATGACTGTAAGTCGCTTTGGATAAAAGCATCTGCTAAATGGCATATTATTATAATATTATTATTAGGCGATTCCACGTCAGGACAGCCCAAAAACAACATAGAAACTTCATTTGGAGGAAGGATGTTTGACATGCTTTTTACATTTATATCAATATCTATATTTTTTATCATGATGAAACTAGACATTTTAGGCATTTTTTAGACCCTGAGGTCACATGTTTACCATCTGTTTGATGTTCTCGTTCATACAGGAGAGAGACGTGACTATCGTGGATCCTCTGGGGAGCCTCAACAACATCCTGATACTGACGAGGCAGAGAAGAGTCTCTCCAGATCAGAACAGGTCTGGTCTAGCATACAGCTTGCTCTATCGGGGGCTGGGTTTCTGTAAAGTACTTTATGACAACAGTGACATCAGCATCCATAATGATATGTGTCTGTGTCCCCTCTTTATGGTTACCAGGACAACGCTAGCCCTTCCACCCTCCCAGAGTCCCTGTGTCGTACCTCTCCCAGTAGCACCTTACTGCTGGGTCTGAAGAGGTTGTCTGTGCGGCTGGTGGACTGCAGGAAAACAACGGGGCTGAGTGGAACTGTGAGAGGAGGAGAAGAGAAGAAAGGAGCAGATTTGACTCATCAAAGTAAGTGCTGTAGTTTAGTTTGAACAAATAAAATAGATCTGCCCACTGGTATCTGTTACCAGGACAACCAGCAGAGTAAATCCAGAGAGTGTGGTGAAGGATGGTTATGGTATTACATTGATAACCAACTATTCCGAGACACCAAGACCACTCCATGGCTGTTCTAAATAATTGAAAGTTCCCCTGGAAGGGACGAATAATGAAGCACCCTATACTATTCAGGTCTGGAATTGGCCTTTAAAACGGACCAATAACATCACACTACATCTGATTTAAGAGATAAACAACATGCTATACTATTCATAATGTGACGAGATCCTGGGGCCCATTGTCGTGCCATTCATCCACCGCCATCACCTCATGTTTCAGCAGGATAATGCACGGCCCCATGTCGCAAGGATCTGTACTCAATTCCTGGAAGCTGAAACTGTCCCAGTTTTTTCCATGGCCTGCATATTCACCAGACATGTCACCCATTGAGCATGTTTGGGATGCTCTGTAATGACGTGTACGACAGCGTGTTCCAGTTCCCGCCAATATGCAGCAGCTCGAGTGGGAAAACATTCCACAGGCCACAATCAACAGCCTGATCAACTCTATGTGAAGGTGTAACGCTGCATGAGGCAAATGGTCACACCAGGTACTGACTGGTTTCCTTATATGAACTGTAACTCAGTAAAATTGGGGGCGGCAGGTAGCTTAGTGGTTAAGAGCGTAGTGCCAGTAACCGAAAGGTCGCTGGTTCTAATCCCCGAGCCGACTAGGTGAAAAATCTGTCGATGTGCCCTTGAGCAAGGCACTTAACCCTAATTGCTCCTGTAAGTCGCTCTGGATAAGAGCGTCTGCTAAATGACTAAAATGTAAAAGTAAAATGTAAAATCTTTGAAATTGTTGCATGTTGCGTTTATATTTTTGTTCAGTGGTGAAGGATGTATTGCCCGAAGGAAATAGTAAAGTTGTATTATACTGGGAAAGATGGGTTAGTCTGTGGACGTCTAAGGGTTGGAATTAAGATTAGAGTGATTGGCTGATTTGAGGATGCACTTGGAGTCCAGTACAAATAGGAGGTGGCTATAGGAGAACGCTACCATAGTGCCAACTGTAAAGTTTGGTGGATGAGGAATAATGGTCTGGGGCTGTTTGTCATGGTTCGGGCTAGGCCCCTTAGTTCCAGTGAAGGGAAATCTTAACGCTACAGCATACAATGACATTCTAAACGATTCTGTGCTCCCAACTTTGTGGCAACAGTTTGGGGAAGGCCCTTTCCTGTTTCAGCATGACAATGCCCCTGTGCACAAAGCGAGGTTCATGAAGAAATTATTTGTTGAGATTGGTGTGGAAGAACTTGACTGGCCTGGACAGAGCCCTGATCTCAACCCCATCAAACACCTTTGGGATGAATTGGAACGCCGACTGCGAGCCAGGCCTAATCGCCCAACATCAGTGCCCGACCTCACTAATGCTATTGTGGCTGAATGGATGCAAGTCCCCACAGCAATGTTCCAACATCCAGTGGAAAGCCTTCCCAGAAGAGTGGAGGCTGTTATAGCAGCAAAGGAGGGACCAACTCCATATTAATGCCGATGATTTTGGAATGAGATTTTTCGATGAGCAGGTGTCCACATAATTTTGGTCATGTAGTGTATTTAATGGTGCCAACTTTGTTGTTGTTTGAACTGCAGATTGCCTCTTTAGGTCTAGTAGCCTATCAAATAACAATAATGTACACTTAAAGTGTATCCTATACTGACTAGTCTATTTATCCATTAGGTCTAATAAATGTATCCTATTCTGACTAGTCTATTTATCAATTAGGTCTAATAAATGTATCCTATACTGACTAGTCTATTTATCCATTAGGTCTAATAAATGTATCCTATACTGACTAGTCTATTTATCAATTAGGTCTAATAAATATTGCCACTCCTATTTGCCATATCTTCAATCTAAGCCTACTAGAAGTGTGTGCCCTCAGGCCTGGAGGGAAGCAAAAGTCATTCCGCTACCAAAGAATAGTAAAGCCCCCTTTACTGGCTCAAATAGCCGACCAATCAGCCTGTTACCAACCCTTAGTAACGTTTTGGGGAAAGTTGTGTTTGGCCAGATAAAATGCTATTTTACAGTAAGCAAATTGACAACAGACTTTTCAGCACACTTATAGGGAAGGGCATTCAACAAGCACAGCACTTACACAAATGACTGATGATTGGCTGAGAGAAATTGATGTTAAAAAGATTGTGGGGGCTGTTTTGTTAGACTTCAGTGCGGCTTTTGATATTATAGATCATAGTCTGCTGATGGAATGGAATATTACTTTACTGATTACACTGTTTGACAGGTACAGTGGGGGGGAAAGGATTTAGTCAGCCACCAATTGTGCAAGTTCTCCCACTTAAAAAGATGAGAGAGGCCTGTAATTTTCATCATAGTTACACGTCAACTATGATAGACAAATTGAGATTTTTTTTCCCAGAAAATCACATTGTAGGATTTTTAATGAATTTATTTGCAAATTATGGTGGAAAATAAGTATTTGGTCACCTACAAACAAGCAAGATTTCTGGCTCTCACAGACCTGTAACTTCTTCTTTAAGAGGCTCCTCTGTCCTCCACTCGTTACCTGTATTAATGGCACCTGTTTGAACTTGTTATCAGTATAAAAGACACCTGTCCACAACCTCAAACAGTCACACTCCAAACTCCACTATGGCCAAGACCAAAGAGCTGTCAAAGGACACCAGAAACAAAATTGTAGACCTGCACCAGGCTGGGAAGACTGAATCTGCAATAGGTAAGCAGCTTGGTTTGAAGAAATCAACTGTGGGAGCAATTATTAGGAAATGGAAGACATACAAGACCACTGATAATCTCCCTTGATCTGGGGCTCCATGCAAGATCTCACCCTGTGGGGTCAAAATGATCACAAGAACGGTGAGCAAAAATCCCAGAACCACACGGGGGGACCTAGTGAATGACCTGCAGAGAGCTGGGACCAAAGTAACAAAGCCTACCATCAGTAACACACTACACCGCCAGGGACTCAAATCCTGCAGTGCCAGACGTGTCCCCCTGCTTAAGCCAGTACATGTCCAGGCCCGTCTGAAGTTTGCTAGAGTGCATTTGGATGATCCGGAAGAGGATTGGTAGAATGTCATATGGTCAGATGAAACCAAAATATAACTTTTTGGTAAAAACTTAACTCGTCGTGTTTGGAGGACAAAGAATGCTGAGTTGCATCCAAAGAACACCATACCTACTGTGAAGCATGGGGGTGGAAACATCATGCTTTGGGGCTATTTTTCTGCAAAGGGACCAGGACGACTGATCCGTGTAAAGGAAAGAATGAATGGGGCCATGTATCGTGAGATTTTGAGTGAAAACCTCCTTCCATCAGCAAGGGCATTGAAGATGAAACGTGGCTGGGTCTTTCAGCATGACAATGATCCCAAACACACCGCCCGGGCAACGAAGGAGTGGCTTCGTAAGAAGCATTTCAAGGTCCTGGAGTGGCCTAGCCAGTCTCCAGATCTCAACCCCATAGAAAATCTTTGGAGGGAGTTGAAAGTCTGTGTTGCCCAGCGACAGCCCCAAAACATCACTGCTCTAGAGGAGATCTGCATGGAGGAATGGGCCAAAATACCAGCAACAGTCTGTGAAAACCTTGTGAAGACTTACAGAAAACGTTTGAACTGTGTCATTGCCAACAAAGTATTGAGAAACTTTTGTTATTGACCAAATACTTATTTTCCACCATAATTTCCAAATAAATTCATTAAAAATCCTACAATAGGATTTTCTGGATTTTCTCATTTTGTCTGTCATAGTTGACGTGTACCTATGATGAAAATTACAGGCCTCTCTCATCTTTTTAAGTGGGAGAACTTGCACAATTGGTGGCTGACTAAATACTTTTTTTCCCCACTGTAACTAGCAACTGTAACGGATTACATTTAGAAAGTAACCCAACCAATCAACCCTGCCAAGATTATTTTAAATGAGAATCGTTTTGTAAACTGGCCTCAGGTTATTGAGGGATCTGATTAGGATTAAACCTCCTAGCAAGAGAGTTGTGGAGGTTTCATTCAGGTCTCTGTTTAAATAAACGCTCTGTCTTTGGCAGGAGAAAGACCAGATTCAGAGACGTCCAAACCAGCAAGACGATTCCACTGCACCCACTGTGGAAAAGGTTTTAATCAGTTAAGGGTCCTGAAACAACATGAGAGAATACACACAGGGGAGAAGCCTTTCCAATGCTCCCAGTGTGGAAATAGTTTTTCCTTGAAAGCGAACCTGAAAAGACATGAGAGGACACACACAGGAGATAAGCCTCATCACTGCTCCCAGTGTGGAAAGAGTTTTACCCAGTTAGGACACCTGAAAGTGCATGTGAGAATACACACAGGGGAAAAGCCTCATCACTGCTCCCAGTGTGGAAAGAGTTTTAACCGGAAAGAACACCTGAAAGAGCATGAGAGAATACACACAGGGGAGAAGCCTTTCCAATGCTCCCAGTGTGGAAATAGTTTTTCCCAGTTAGGACACCTGAAAGTGCATGAGATAATACACGCAGGGGAAAAGCCTCATCACTGCTCCCAGTGTGGAAAGAGTTTTAACCGGAAAGAATACCTGAAAGAGCATGAGAGAATACACACAGGGGAGAAGCCTTTCCAATGCTCCAAGTGTGGAAAGAGTTTTACCCAGTTAGCGAGCCTGAAAATACATGAGAGAATACACACAGGAGAGAAGCCTCATCACTGCTCCCAATGTGAAAAGAGTTTTGCCTGGTTAGCTAACCTGAGAAGACATTAGAGGACGCATACAGGAGAGAAGCCTCATCACTGCTCCCAGTGTGGAAAGAGTTTTTACCAGTTAGGTCACCTGAGAAGACATGAGAATACACACAGGACATAAGGATGTAGGCTGCTGAACAGTAGGACATAGGACAGATGTAGGCTGAACAGTAGGACATAGGACAGATGTAGGATACTGAAAAGTAGGACATAGGACAGATGTAGGCTGAACAGTAGGACATAGGACAGATGTAGGATACTGAACAGTAGGACATAGGACAGATGTAGGCTGAACAGTGGGACATAGGACAGATGTAGGCTACTGAACAGTAGGACATAGGACAGATGTAGGCTGAACAGTAGGACATAGGACAGATGTAGGTCCAATACATTGGATCAGTAGGCCGTAGAGCACAACTTATTCAGTTAACCAACTCATCATCAAGCTTTTCTGATTTGAATGGGCTGTGTAGTGTTAGAGGACCTGAGATGACATGAGAGAATACAGAGGCTTTGTTCTGACTGTTGTTTTGGACTGACAACTGTTCTGATTATTCTATTTTCCTTTAAGTTGTTGAAATGTTCCGTATTGACTGACCTTCATGTCTTAAAGTAATGATGGACTTGTCATTTCTCTTTGCTTATTTGAGCTGTTCTTGCCATAGTATGGACTTGGTCTTTTACCAAATAGGGCTATCTTCTGTATATCCCCCCTTACCTTGTCACAACACAACTGATTGGCTGAAACGCATTAAGAGGGAAAGAAATTCCACAAATGAACTTTTAAGAAGGCACACCTGTTAATTGAAATGCATTGAAATACCTGTTGAAAGAATGCCAAGAGTGTGCAAAGCTGTCATCAAGGCAAAGGGTGGCTACTTTGAAGAATCTCAAATATATTTTGATTTAACACTTTGTTGGTTAATACATGATTCCATATATGTTATTTCATAGTTTTGAAGTCTTCACTATTATTCTACAATGTAGAAAATAGTAAAAATAAAGAAAAACCCTTGAATGAGTAGGTGTTCTAAAACTTTTGACTGGTACTGTATATGAAAATGTTCTAAAATGTTTGCCCGGTAGTGTGTGTGTATATAGTGAGGGAAAAAAGTATTTGATCCCCTGTTGATTCAATCAATTTATAACATTTTTGACATGCGTTTTTCTGGATTTTTTTGTTGTTATTCTGTCTCTCACTGTTCAAATAAACCTACCATTGAAATTATAGACTGATCATGTCTTTGTCAGTGGGCAAATGTACAAAATCAGCAGGGGATCAAATACTTTTTTCCCTCACTGTGTGTGTGTATATATATATATATATATATATATATATATATATATATATATATATATACAGTTGAAATCAGAAGTTTAAATACACTTAGGTTGGAGTCATTAAAACTCGTTTTTCAACCACTCCACAAATTTCTTGTTAACAAACTATAGTTTTGGCAAGTCGGTTAGGACATCTACTTTGTGCATGACACAAGTCATTTTTCCAACAATTGTTTACAGACAGATTATTTCACCTATAATTCATTTGTATCACAATTCCAGTGGGTCAGAAGTTTACATACACTAAGTTGACTGTGCCTTTAAACAGCTTGGAAAATTCCAGAAAATGATGTCATGGCTTTAGAAGCTTCTGATAGGCTAATTGACATAATTTGAGTCAATTGGAGATGTACCTGTGGATGTATTTCAAGGTCTACCTTCAAACTCAGTGCCTCTTTGCTTGACATCATGGGAAAATGAAAAGAAATCAGCCAAGACCTCAGAAAATAAATGGTAGACCTCCACAAGTCTGGTTCATCCTTGGGAGCAATTTCCAAACGCCTGAAGGTACCACATTCGTCTGTACAAACAATAGTGCACAAGTATAAACACCATGGGACCACGCAGCCGTCATTCCGCTCAGGAAGGAGACGCGTTCTGTCTCCTAGAGATGAACGTACTTTGGTGCGAAAAGTGCAAATCAATCCCAGAACAACAGCAAATTGTTCTGGTGAAGATGCTGGAGGAAAAGGGTACAAAAGTATCTATATCCACAGTAAAACGAGTCCTATATCAACATAACCTGAAAGGCCGCTCAGCAAGGAAGAAGCCACTGCTCCAAAACCGCCATAAAAAAGACAGACTACGGTTTGCAACTGCACATGGGGACAAAGATCGTACTTTTTGGAGAAATGTCCTCTGGTCTGATGAAACAAAAATAGAACTGTTTGGCCATAATGACCATCGTTATGTTTGGAGGAAAATGGGGGAGCCTGCAAGCCGAAGAACACCATCCCAACCGTGAAACACGGGGGTGGCAGCATCATGCTGTGGGGGTGCTTTGCTGCAGGAGGGACTGGTGCACTTCACAAAATAGATGGCATCATGAGGAAGGAAAATTATGTGGATATATTTAAGCAACATCTCAAGACATCAGTCAGGAAGTTAAAGCTTGGTCGCAAATGGGTCTTCCAAATGGACAACGACCCCAAGCATACTTCCAAAGTTGTTACAAAATGGCTTAAGGACAACAAAGTCAAGGTATTGGAGTGGCCATCACAAAGCCCTGACCTCAATCCTATAGATAATGTGTGGCAGAACTGAAAAAGCATGTGCGAGCAAGGAGGCCTACAATCCTGACTCAGTTAAACCAGCTCTGTCAGGAGGAATGGGCCAAAATTCACCCAACTTATTGTGGGAAGCTTGTGGAAGGCTACCCGAAACGTTTGACCCAAGTTAAACCATTTTAAAGGCAATGCTACCAAATACTAATTGAGTGTATATAAACTTCTGACCCACTGGGAATGTGATGACATAAACAAAAGCTGAAATAAATCACTCTCTCTACTATTATCATCCATCCATCCATTGATTCTTGAAGAATATAACTTCTAAATGCCTCACGAGTTCAACTGTTACACTCCATGAGAACCCAAAATGGGACAACACTGTAACTACCAATTGGGGAGTAAAAAGGTGTACAAAAATAATGAATAATAATAATCTTTAACATTGATTTATCCTGCAATAGATGTTGTTCAATTGGGAACATACATTTTTGTCTTCTACTAATGCATTAAGGGGAGTAATCTAAAAGTAACGGAATGTAATAAGATTACTTCAATGATTACAAATTTTGACAGGTAACTAGCAACTGTAACGGATTACATTTAGAAAGTAACCCAACCAATCAACCCTGCCAAGATTATTTTAAATGAGAATCGTTTTGTAAACTGGCCTCGGGTTTTAGAGGGATCTGATTTGGATTAAACCTCCTAGCAAGAGAGTTGTGGAGGTTTCATTCAGGTCTCTGTTTAAATAAACGCTCTGTCTTTGGCAGGAGAAAGACCAGATTCAGAGGAACCAGAGACGTCTAAACCAGCAAGACGATTCCACTGCACCCACTGTGGAAAGGGTTTTAACCAGTTAGGACACCTGAAACGACATGAGAGAATACACACAGGGGAAAAGCCTCATCACTGCTCCCAGTGTGGAAAGAGTTTTAACCGGAAAGAATACCTGAAAGAGCATGAGAGAATACACACAGGGGAGAAGCCTTTCCAATGCTCCCAGTGTGGAAAGAGTTTTTCCCAGTTAGGACACCTGAAAGTACATGGGAGAATACACACAGGGGAAAAGCCTCATCACTGCTCCCAGTGTGGAAAGAGTTTTAACCGGAAAGAATACCTGAAAGAGCATGAGAGAATACACACAGGGGAGAAGCGAGATAAACCTTTCCAATGCTCCCAATGTGGAAAGAGTTTTACCCAGTTAGCGAGCCTGAGAAGACATGAGATGACGCATACAGGAGAGAAGCCTCATCACTGCTCCCAGTGTGGAAAGAGTTTTAACCGGTTATGTCACCTGAGAAGACATGAGAATACACACAGGACATAAGGATGTAGGCTACTGAACAGTAAGACATAGGACAGATGTAGACTGAACAGTAGGACATAGGACAGATGTAGGCTGAACAGTAGGACATAGGACAGATGTAGACTGAACAGTAGGACATAGGACAGATGTAGGCTGAACAGTAGGACATAGGACAGATGTAGATCCAATACATGGTGGGTCAGTAGGCCGTAGAGACTCTGAATGTGTCTTGTGTATTGACTTTCCAGTGTTTTCCGTACAGCATGTATTATAGTGGATTGGGTTTGTGGATTTGTTTTCTGGGTGCGTGTTTTGGTTTTTGCTCTAGCACAACTTATTCAGTTAACCAACTCATCATCAAGCTTTTCTGATTTGAATGGGCTGTGTAGTGTTAGAGGACCTGAGATGACATGAGAGAATACGGAGGCTTTGTTCTGACTGTTGTTTTGGACTGACAACTGTTCTGATTATTCTATTTTCCTTTAAGTTGTTGAAATGTTCCGTATTGACTGACCTTCATATCTTAAAGTAATGATGGACTTGTCATTTCTCTTTGCTTATGTGAGCTGTTCTTGCCATAATATGGACTTGGTCTTTTACCAAATAGGGCCATCTTCTGTACACCACCCCTACCTTGGCACAACACAACTGATTGGCTGAAATGCATTAAGAAGGAAAGAAATTCCACAAATGAACTTTTAACAAGGCACACCTGTTAATTGAAATGCATTGAAATACCTGTTAAAAGAATGCCAAGAGTGTGCAAAGCTGTCATCAAGGCAAAGGGTGGCTACTTTGAAGAATCTCAAATATATTTTTGATTTAACACTGTTTTGGTTAATACATGATTCCATATGTGTTATTTCATTTTTTATTTATTTTTTATTTCACCTTTATTTAACCAGGTAAGCCAGTTGAGAACAAGTTCTCATTTACAACTGCGACCTGGCCAAGATAAAGCAAAGCAGTGCGATAAAAACAACAACACAGAGTTACATATGGGGTAAAACAAAACATAAAGTCCAAAATACAACAGAAAATATATATACAGTGTGTGCAAATGTAGCAAGTTATGGAGGTAAGGCAATAGTTCATCATAGTTTTGATGTCTTCACTATTATTCTACAATGTAGAAAATAGTAAAAATAAAGAAAAACCCTTGAATGAGTAGGTGTTCTAAAACTTTTGACTGGTACTGTATATGAAAATGTTCTAAAATGTTTGACCGGTAGTGTGTGTGGGTGTGTGTATGTGTGTGTGTATATATATATATATATACACACACACACAGTTGAAGTCGGAAGTTTAAATACACTCCAATATATATATATACACAGTTGAAGTCAGAAGTTTAAATACACTCCAATATATATATATATATATATATACACAGTTGAAGTCGGAAGTTTAAATACACTCCAATATATATATATACACAGTTGAAGTCGGAAGTTTAAATACACTCCAATATATATATATATATATATATATATATATATACACAGTTGAAGTCGGAAGTTTAAATACACTCCAATATATATATATATATACACAGTTGAAGTCGGAAGTTTAAATACCCTTCGGTTGGAGTCATTAAAACTCGTTTTTCAACCTCTCCACGGTTAGGTCATCTACTTTCTGCATGACACAAGTAATTTTTCCAACCATTGTTTACAGACAGATTATTTCACTTATAATGAATTTGTATCACAATTCCAGTGGGTCAGAAGTTTACATACAGTAAGTTGACTGTGCCTTTAAACAGCTTGGAAAATTCCAGAAAATGATGTCATGGCTTTAGAAGCTTCTGATAGGCTAATTGACATCATTTGAGTCAATTGGAGATGTACCTGTGGATGTATTTCAAGGCCTACCTTCAAACTAAGTGCCTCTTTGCTTGACATCATGGGAAAATGAAAATAAATCAGCCAAGACCTCAGAAAAGAAATGGTAGACCTCCACAAGTCTGCTTCATCCTTGGGAGCAATTTCCAAACGCCTGAAGTTACAACATTCATCTGTACAAACAATAGTACGCAAGTATAAACACCATGGGACCACGCAGCCATCATACCACTCAGGAAGGAGACTCGTTCCGTCCTAGAGATGAACATACTTTGGTGCAAAAACTGCAAATCAATCCCAGAACAACAGCAAAGGACCTTGTGAAGATGCTGGAGGAAACAGGTACAAAAGTATCTACATCCACATTTAAAACGAGTCCTATATCGACATAACCTGAAAGGCCGCTCAGCAAGGAAGAAGCCACTGCTCCAAAACCGCCATAAAAAAGCCAGACTACGGTTTGCAACTGCACATGGGAACAAAAATCATACTTTTTGGAGAAATGTCCTCTGGTCTGATGAAACAAAAACAGAACTGTTTGGCCATAATGACCATCGTTATGTTTGGAGGAAAATGGGGGAGCCTGCAAGCCGAAGAACACCATCCCAACCGTGAAACACGGGGGTGGCAGCATCATGCTGTGGGGGTGCTTTGCTGCAGTAGGGACTGGTGCACTTCACAAAATAGATGGCATCATGAGGAAGGAAGATTATGTGGATATATTGAAGCAACATCTCAAGACATCAGTCAGGAAGTTAATACTTGGTCGCAAATTAGTCTTCCAAATGGACAATGACCCCAAGCATACTTCCAAAGTTGTTGCAAAATGGCTTAAGGACAACAAAGTCAAGGTATTGGAGTGGCCATCACAAAGCCCTGACCTCAATCCTATAGAAAATGTGTGGGCAGAACTGAAAAAGCATGTGCGAGCAAGGAGGCCTACAATCCTGACTCAGTTACACCAGCTCTGTCATGAGGAATGGGCCAAAATTCACCCAACTTATTGTGGGAAGCTTGTGGAAGGCTAGTTTTGTTTTTATCCAAGCTTTTAAACATTGTAAATGTAAACAAACACTATATAGCCTCATAACATGTTTAAAACAATAATGTTGATATCATGGATGGTCAGTCCTTGCATCCATAGCTCTGTCTGGTTACATTTCTCCCATCCCTCAGCTGTTTACCAAAACAGAGGCAGGGTCGACCGTTTTGTTGTTGTTTCATCTGTGGATTTTGCCCTTTAAACAGCTGCATATTATCAAGATAT
Source organism: Coregonus lavaretus (assembly GCF_964263955.1). NCBI lineage: Eukaryota > Metazoa > Chordata > Actinopteri > Salmoniformes > Salmonidae > Coregonus > Coregonus lavaretus. The sequence goes on along the minus strand of NW_028163939.1, from coordinate 119,433 downwards.
CAAAGTGTCCCCAACACAAAGGTAAACAATAGGCCTGTAGTAAATGCAGCATTTCGTCTTTCACATGTAAATAGTACTTTTTCAGTAGTGCTCAAAAGCATGCAGCGTTCTAAGGCGTCACCACAGATCCTGGTTCGATCCCAGCCGGCCGTGAACCGGGATGACCCATGATGCGGCGCCCAGTTGGCCCAGCGTCGTCCGGCTCAGGGGAAGGGTTTGGCCGGCCTGGGTTTGTCCTTGTCCCATCGCGCTCTAGCTCCTCCTGTGGCCGGCCGGGCGCAACAGTACGGTGTTCCCTCCGACACGTTGGTGCTGCTGGCTTCCGGGTTAAGCGAGCATTGTGTCAAGAAGCAGTGCGGCTCTCGACCTTCGCCTCTCCCGAGTCCGTACAGGAGTTGCAGCGATGGGACAACACTGTAACTACCAATTGGGGAGTAAAAAGGTGTACAAAAATAATAAATAATAATAATCTTTAACATTGATTTATCCTGCAATAGATGTTGTTCAATTGGGAACATACATTTTTGATTCTTGAGTCAATGAGGGATACAACATACAGTGGGGAAAAAAAGTATTTAGTCAGCCACCAATTGTGCAAGTTCTCCCACTTTTAAAAAGATGAGAGAGGCCTGTAATTTTCATCATAGGTACACGTCAACTATGACAGACAAATTGAGAGAAAAAAATCCAGAAAAACACATTGTAGGATTTTTAATGAATTTATTTGCAAATTATGGTGGAAAATAAGTATTTGGTCACCTACAAACAAGCAAGATTTCTGGCTCTCACAGACCTGTAACTTCTTCTTTAAGAGGCTCCTCTGTCCTCCACTCGTTACCTGTATTAATGGCACCTGTTTGAACTTGTTATCAGTATAAAAGACACCTGTCCACAACCTCAAACAGTCACACTCCAAACTCCACTATGGCCAAGACCAAATAGCTGTAAAAAGGACACCAGAAACAAAATTGTAGACCTGCACAAAGCTGGGAAGACTGAATCTGCAATAGGTAAGCAGCTTGGTTTGAAGAAATCAACTGTGGGAGCAATTATTAGGAAATGGAAGACATACAAGACCACTGATAATCTCCCTTGATCTGGGGCTCCACGCAAGATCTCACCCCGTGGGGTCAAAATGATCACAAGAACAGTGAGCAAAAATCCCAGAACCACACGGGGGGACCTAGTGAATGACCTGCAGAGAGCTGGGACCAAAGTAACAAAGCCTACCATCAGTAACACACTACACCGCCAGGGACTCAAATCCTGCAGTGCCAGACGTGTCCCCCTGCTTAAGCCAGTACATGTCCAGGCCCGTCTGAAGTTTGCTAGAGTGCATTTGGATGATCCAGAAGAGGATTGGCAGAATGTCATATGGTCAGATGAAACCAAAATAGAACTTTTGGGTAAAACTCAACTCGTCGTGTTTGGAGGACAAAGAATGCTGAGTTGCATCCAAAGAACACCATACCTACTGTGAAGCATGGGGGTGGAAACATCATGCTTTGGGGCTATTTTTCTACAAAGGGACCAGGACGACTGATCCGTGTAAAGGAAAGAATGAATGGGGCCATGTATCGTGAGATTTTGAGTGAAAACCTCCTTCCATCAGCAAGGGCATTGAAGATGAAACGTGGCTGGGTCTTTCAGCATGACAATGATCCCAAACACACCGCCCGGGCAACGAAGGAGTGGCTTCGAAGAAGCATTTCAAGGTCCTGGAGTGGCCTAGCCAGTCTCCAGATCTCAACCCCATAGACAATCTTTGGAGGGAGTTGAAAGTCCGTGTTGCCCAGCGACAGCCCCAAAACATCACTGCTCTAGAGGAGATCTGCATGGAGGAATGGGCCAAAATACCAGCAACAGTGTGTGAAAACCTTTTGAAGACTTACAGAAAACGTTTGACCTGTGTCATTGCCAACAAAGGGTATATAACAAAGTATTGAGAAACTTTTGTTATTGACCAAATACTTATTTTCCACCATAATTTGCAAATAAATTCATAAAAAATCCTACAATGTGATTTTCTGGATTTCTTTTCTCATTTTGTCTGTCATAGTTGACGTGTACCTATGATGAAAATTACAGGCCTCTCTCATCTTTTTAAGTGGGAGAACTTGCACAAAATTGGTGGCTGACAAAATACTTTTTTTCCCCACTGTATGTATTGTCAATAATTCATTTCCAATAGGGAGGCATGGAATAATTACAAATGTATATTTTGTCAGGCTGGATGTTTGAAATATGAGTAGGTGATTTGAGTCATGCTTCTTCAGTAGTGGAATAAAGACAATTAGCACTTGAATATTGTCAAGAAATACTGGAGTGATGTAAGATTGTTCATAAAATTGTTCATAGACGCATGTGTCATCCTGCGTCAATATTTATAGGCTGCAAGTACGTTGAATGAAGTTGTTTTCAAGTCGTTGAAACAACGACCTGAGAAATCTCTTCAACTTTCACTTTCAACCAAAACCGAACATAGATTGGACCTCGAGCATAGTCTTCTTTTCAACAACATTTTGCAAGGTGGGATAGCCCAATGTCAAAACACAGTTTTAACGTGTCCAAATCAATAACCAATATGCAGAGTTGTGGAGGTTTCATTCAGGTCTCTGTTTAAATAAACGCTCTGTCTTTGGCAGGAGAAAGACCAGATTCAGAGGAACCAGAGACGTCCAAACCAGCAAGACGATTCCACTGCACCCACTGTGGAAAAGGTTTTAATCAGTTAAAGGACCTGAAACGACATGAGAGAATACACACAGGGGAGAAGCCTTTCCAATGCTCCCAGTGTGGAAAGAGTTTTTCCTTGTTAGGACACCTGAAAGTGCATGGGAGAATACACACAGGGGAAAAGCCTCATCACTGCTCCCAGTGTGGAAAGAGTTTTACCCAGTTAGGACACCTGAAAGTGCATGGGAGAATACACACAGGGGAAAAGCCTCATCACTGCTCCCAGTGTGGAAAGAGTTTTAACCAGAAAGAATACCTGAAAGAGCATGAGAGAATTCACACAGGGGAGAAGCGAGAAAAGACATACCGCTGCTCCCACTGTGGAAAGGGTTTTAACCAGTTAGGGGACCTGAAACGACATGAGAGAATACACACAGGGGAGAAGCCTTTCCAATGCTCCCAGTGTGGAAAGAGTTTTTCCTTGTTAGCGAGCCTGAAAATACATGAGAGGACACACACAGGAGATAAGCCTCATCACTGCTCCCAGTGTGGAAAGAGTTTTACCCAGTTAGGACACCTGAAAGTGCATGAGAGAATACACACAGGGGAATACACACAGAATACACACAGCCTTATCACTGCTCCCAGTGTGGAAAGAGTTTTAACCGGAAAGAATACCTGAAAGAGCATGAGAGAATACACACAGGGGAGAAGCGAGAGAAGACGTACCGCTGCTCCCACTGTGGAAAGGGTTTTAACCAGTTAGGGGACCTCAAACGACATGAGACAATACACACAGGGGAGAAGCCTCATCACTGCTCCCAGTGTGGAAAGAGTTTTAACCGGAAAGAACACCTGAAAGAGCATGAGAGAATACACACAGGGGAGAAGCGAGATAAACCTTTCCAATGCTCCCAGTGTGGAAGAGAGTTTTTCACAGTTAGGGAACATGAAACAACATGAGAGGACACACACAGGAGAGAAGCCTCATCACTGCTCCCAGTGTGGAAAGAGTTTTACCCAGTTAGGACACCTGAAAGTGCATGAGAGAATACACACAGGGGAGAAGTGCTACCACTGCTCCCAATGTGAAAAGAGTTTTGCCTGGTTAGGGTACCTGAAAATACATGAGAGAATACACACAGGAGAGAAGCCTCATCACTGCTCCCGGTGTGGAAAGAGTTTTACCCAGTTAGGTCACCTGAAACAGCATGAGAGAATACACACAGGGGAGAAGCCGTACCACTGCTCCCAATGTGAAAAGAGTTTTGCCTGGTTAGGTCACATGAGAAGACATGAGAGGACGCACACAGGAGATAAGGATGTAAGCTGCTGAACAGTGGGACATAGGACAGATGTAGGCTGAACAGTAGGACATAGGACAGATGTAGGCTGAACAGTGGGACATAGGACAGATGTAGGTTCAATACATGGTGGGTCAGTAGGCCGTAGAGACTCTGAATGTGTCTTGTGTATTGACTTTCCAGTGTTTTCCGTACTGAAGTAGAGTGATGAAGTAGAGTGATGGAGTGCTGCATCAGATGACCTGGCCTCCACAATCACCCGACCTGAACCTCAATTGAGATGGTTTGGGATGAGTTGGACCGCAGAGTGAAGGAAACAAAGCCAACAAGTGCTCAGCATATGTGGGAACTCCTTCAAGACTGTTGGAAAATAATTCCTCATGAAGCTGGTTGAGAGAATGCCAAGCTGTCATCAAGGCAAAGTGTGGCCATTTTGAAGAATGTAAATATAAAATATATATTGATTTGTTTAAAACTTTTTGGTTACTACATGATTCCATATGTGTTTTTTCATAGTTTTGATGTCTTCACCATTATTCAACAATGTATAAAATAGTAAAAATAAAGAAAAACCCTTGAATGAGTAGGTGTGTCCAAACATTTGACTGGTACTGTACATCTACATGATGTATCGTTACACAATGTAGGCGCAGTATAGACCCAACTGCATATCTTGATATTATTGTAACCTTATGTTTAAAATACTCACTCATTAAAAAATCTGTTCTGATCAACACATGATTCTCTTTGTACTTTTACATATCATTTTATTATTTAATAAAATACATGAAAAACAAACGTTTTGTTTGAAAATAAAATAAAGATTGTACCTAAATTTGTTACTTTTGGGCAATTTACAATATTGATTGAGGAACTATTTGCTGAGGAATGTGACTGTTTTTCTGGATTGTCTGAACTGTATTTTACTTTTGTTTTGTACTTTCCGATTTTGATTAGATTTGGTCTATAAATGTTATGTGCAGGAAAGAGACCCTGGTCTCAATGGTGGCTTCCTGTTTAAATAAAGGTAAAATATTGATTTATTTAGTCATATTTATTGTATACAGTATATCAATGTAGAGCTCATGTAAACCATGATTGACCACACACTCCAGCACATTAGGTGGCGGCAAACACCCTAAAGGTTTGTTTGCGGACCACCATTATACCATAGAAGAAGATGCTTCTTCAACAACAACAACAATGCTACTGATTGCTAGCTAATATAAAACCGAAACATTGAAGTTCTTTTAGAACATTTTGGATATATTAATCTGAGTGTTTTGAACACAATTCTGTTTATGTATCTACTAGTTAATTTCAACTTAATTTCATTGTTCTATTTGTTGAGATTGATACTGTCGTATCGAGTGAGTGGTGGCAATTATTGCTGATGAACAAAAGGAGTCTGCTCATACTGAACGTTGATCATAAGGTTTATTCAGACCACAAGCTTCAGCATGAGTAACAGACTCGCGAGGTCTGGAGAACGGCTCCTCAGATTGCCATGGCCGTTCTGACGTCTTCCTCGCCTAACCCCCTTATTTATAAACAATGAAACTCCCTCCTCTGGCCAATCACCAGTCTCCCCTGTCTACAACACACACTTCCTGTCTATTGTATATGACATTATACTAAACATTGCCTTTTGATACTAACATAACCAACATTCCATTTCTTCATGAAAAACATTTAACAAAGACATAATCTTAATACACTACATATTCCCCCCTTCGAGACAAAACTAAAAAGTCTCGACAACAATAGGATTATGACCAGTAACAATTTATCTTATTAAGTATCTTTAACCTTAAACCAAAAACATTCTTCTCTAGAGTGTAAATACCTTTCTATGAAATAACTGTTTATGAAGTGTGAATACATTACTATGACATATGAAGAAATCTCTATGGAGTGTAAAAGCGAAAAACTGTCCGGCAGCCATCTTTTCAGATATCCCTCCATCAATCAAGACAGTAAAATTCTCTCACGGTCCCTCTGCCCCAGGCAACCACCGTCGGTACTCCAGATAACCTCATAACTCATGTAAATGCATTTGAAAGTATGATGCAACTAAATACACATGTAAGCCCCTGCAAACAAAATCCTATCCAATAACATCCATTGCACGGCTGGTCAACCCATCGAATCGTACAATGAATCTCTCCCTTCCTAGCCTCTCTGTCCCTAAACATTCACCGAAATAAACAAAAACATCTAAGATCCTCACATGTATTCAATAACATCAAACATCATTCTACAAAATTAATACCTGAGACTATTACACAATTATGTATTACACATGTCTATATTTCATTGCAGACACTGGAATGTAGTCCACTACACTTCATCTCCCTGTAGTCCCGACTTGGATGAATGGATTGTTGTTGATGAAATCGGCCACACCCTCCTTGTTTCATCTCCTCCAGTCATATTGTCCCTTCATATTGTCTTTGTTTGAGTATTTCAATCTCCACATGTTCTCCCAAATGCTTCTGGAATGAAAAGAAAAAGACCAAACAGTATCTTTTCCAACAAAACACTTTCAAATTAAACATCAATATCCACTAGGAATATAACAATGATATATAAATGATGCATGAATCACATAAACCTATTCCCCCCTTTGATTCATAAATCATACCAACATCACCCCAATATTGAAAAAAATTTTTTTTTGAAAAATAATCAACTCATAAAAAAATGATATTTATCCATCAGTAGTCCATCCATCTTCCTCCAGATCAGGAACAGTCAACACCGACATCTGAGTGTTGTCTCCAGGAATCACTCTCCAACCTATCTCAATATCATAACTTTCTCAAAGGTCAGTAACAAATTACAAACATCACACAGTGTTATCAAAGCTGAAACTAAAATCTGACCCATCACTGCCCCTACTGGCCTAATTGATCTTGCAACCAAATCTTCTCAGATCTCCCAAACACATCCCTTATAATGCATCTATAACCCCAGTGATCTTATCTGAACTATCTGGACTCAAAGTATAACTAATATTTATCAATATGATCTTCCCAAATGTTACACCATACCATGAATAAAGTCCCCCCTTCTCCCTTAGATTCATCCTTCAATGATAGGCTTGAAGACTATGACATGTCGCCATGTCACCCTTTTACCCCTAGATTCAGCTGTGTCCGGTGCTATCCCTCTTATAATGGTAAAACCTCATATGGAAGCTTCAACGTTGACATGTAACAAAATCCTTTCCATCCATAGGATAAGAATATATATACGTTTTATCATCACAAACCCTCCAAATATCTCTAAAATTCCCCATAGCCACATTGTCAGACAAAAGCTAATCCTTTAACCATCAAAGTCCTGCTGTTCCTACTAACTGATCCATAAAAAATTACATTATATTTGTCATCTCTAACCTTATGTTCATGCTTATCCAAAGTTATCATATAACATCCCAATCTGATATTCCCATAAACATACCCTTTACCTCATATGTTTTATTAGAACAAAAACAACTTTTAGCCCTCAATGTTTCACCTGAATACTTCAGGTTTCCGTTGTTACCTGATTTTCCTTTCCCATTTAACAATTCCCATAGGGTAATTCATTTAACCAAGAATACTTAAACCTAGGCTTAAACCACTGTTCTGACAACGACATTATTTTATCTGTCAATGACTGTTGCTAATACCACAGTCATGACAAAGCATAAGACTGACCCATACCTGATAGAGGCCGCGCGACCGTCTAACATGTTTGGTGCTGGAATTCTCAACAGACATGGACCCTCAAGATTCCTCACTGATCTTACAGAATGAGTTAATCTATCTCTAATTTCCACAACAGAAGAACGAGCGGTACTGATCAGATACCTCTCCTTGTCTGTCATCAAAATCAAAGATCTCATCCTGTCCTCCATGATGAATCTATATTCTCTCTACTACTATCTGTTCTCCTATTTTAACCCCATTCGTACTATCATTGACAGCACTCTCCATCCGTAACATAACCCATGAGTCTAAAATTCCCCATTTAATTTCAGAAAAGTTGTTGTCGATGTCATACTCCCTCTTTTGCTATTGCCATCGTATCACTAATCCCTTCCAAAGTTACCATTAAAGTAGTTGACTTAATTGCTGTATCAACCCTAATTACTTCTAGTGCAACAGTTCCCATTATCCTCTGTGTATTATCTACTGTTGGAGTGACTACTATAATCTACTCCTCCTTAACTCCTTCGGTGACTGCGGAAGCTTCAACAGACCTTAACTCTTCCATTATAAGCGTTACTTTATGAATTACATAGCCCTTTAACCCACAATTCTTAACCGGAACAAATTCTAATGCTTGCACTAGATAAGTATACATCTATTCTCCCTGACCTTTCTCTGTAACATTACGCAACATAAGTGAACAGTCACTCCTAACATCTTCCACTTCATATCGTTGTACAAACTATCCCTCCTTTGACTAGGTGCAACAGCTTCTACTCCTGGTCCTGATAACAATACTTATTCTCCATAATTATCTCTCCATATGGGAGGAACGTCCCCATCCTAAACCCTAATAAGTATTTTTCCCCCTAAAATTGGTGCTGTATTGGTTCCCTTATAATCAAATGCGATATATTTATGACTTTAATACCTATCAATGTTGAAAGAGTTAACTTGCTTCTCACTGTTGTTATAATAGACTGAAGTGTGAATGTCCTTAGTTACTCCTAGTTTTTCCCCCAATATAAAAGTTGTCTTTGCTTGTCCTTCCATCTATCACCACTAGTGTCACTTTTTCCCCAAATCTCAGTCCTTTCTCTAATTCCTGACTTTCAAACTTGTGATTACACAAAATACACCTATAATTACCTTGATCTTCCTGCTGGAAACTGTAAATATAGATACTCAATCACCCTCAATCTTCTCTTATCATTCAGCAACACATACTTTCTCAATGCATCTGCTCCTAACCGATCTAAACTCCTACCATATCTTCCCACTAAACTTTAAAATGTCCTTCCTCACTGTTCTCTCTCTGTCTTACTACTAACTTTGAAACTTAGCTTACTGTCTCAGAGTTCCTTCAACCCTAATCTACTCCTAACTTATTTTAATCTAATCTTTTCTCTCATAACATTTACAACTTTTCCCCCTGATTTTCACACAATCCCTTACCACCAAATGTTTAGAATATGTGATCGGGAAAGTTCCCCACCTGCTTCTGACTCATTACACACAGACTTGGCAAACGTCTAAACACCTTTTAGCCTAGCCTGAAATCCCTTAGTGTAAGAATGTAACCCAGAATAATAGTCACCCCCTTTTAACTTTATTTTCCCAGACAGATCGTCTAATAGACAGTCGTCTAGTGTACATTTTATTGTACAATTCAATTCAAACCATGCATCTCTTCCCAACACTGCCATAACAGCATCTTCTAATATTAGTACCTTAAGAGTAAGTAACTGTTTTACTACCTCAAATCCCTATCCTAATTAGTTATCAATTAGTGAGATGTTTAACCTCTTTAGGCTGAACACAGATAAGTTTTCCCCTATTCACTATCACTTCTAATGGTCGGTTGTTTTTACTTCAATTGTTAGCTATTTTCTCTTCTTCTCTAATCGATTCTCTCAGCGGACACCCCCCTTCGTCTCTTCTAGGCACTAACAGGTGATCTTGAATTGCCCCTGTATCTTCCTTAAAAATGTTCTCTGTTCTTCCTCCTGACTTGTTGCATTAACAGGTAAAGTACCCAATCTGTCCATAATTATACCAGTCTTCTGAAAGTTGCTGAAAGTGTAGCTGAAATATTCCTCCTTCTTCTTTGTTCTTCTCCCTCTCCAATTCTGTGTCTGTCCAGAAACTGGCGGTCGATATGGAACATCTGGTCCCCCCTTGGCTGGTACAATTGCCTTTGATATTGTTCAGTTGAAGCTGTAACAGTGATTGTTGATTTGGTTCACCCTGATTCTTCATCACACAAGCTTCTCTTCTCCACCAGTTGTATGATTGACTTCTCAGAGTTTCTTCGTCCTGTTCTTTGTTGTTGACATATCAGGATTCTTCAAAAGCTTATATTTTAAGTTCTGTCCTCCAAATATCGTCTTCCATCATCTTCTTACTTTTCTTCAGCATCTTTGCCTCAATGTATTCTTCTTCTCCTCCAATTCTTGGGATTAAAAATGTTCTCCGCAGGTTTTCTCCTTGTCTCTTCTGTATCTTCAGCGTCTCGAGCTGTTCCTCTAGCTCCCTTACCTCTCCCAAAGTCGTCTCTTCCTCCAGGCCTGATACGCCTCGGTCTATATCTCCTATTTCTTCTTTGCCAGTCATTGTAGGATAAAATCCTCTTGAACATAAAGCACCCTTAATCTCCAAATCTTCATCGCTTTCTTCATCAGAACTCGAATCTCTTGTCTCCTTCTTCGTTCAACTTTCATCAGAGATCAAATCTCGTGTATCCTTCTTCGTTTCTCTCTTGCCAACTTCCTTCTGATCACAGAGTCATATCCACCCATAACCTCTTCATCATCACTCTCATCTTCATCATCCTCCTCTTCTTTAAGTTCCCAGACATCTCGGTTTTTCTTCCTTCTGGAATTTTGGATTCATCTTTATCGTCGTTTCTGCTTGTCCTCTATCTATTATTCGTCTTCATCTCTGATGCCATAATCGCCCTGCTGGATGATCACTGAAAGCTGAGGATAAACCTCCCTAAGCTGTACTTTTTGCTGAATCCGTATGTGAGAAAGGTGTACTAACATCTGCCATTAGTTTCTCCTAACCCTACTTTAGTTAAAGAATTACTATTTGAGTCAATTTTCCCCTATATCAACCCTTTTATATGCCTTTATTGTGAACTAGCTTATTTTAGACTGTATAGCCTAAGGCTTCCCCCCTGTAATTATTAATATAACCCTAAACAACTCCAAATAAATCCAAATCAATCAATTAAAAATCATGAATAATTAAAACCAATTTTTATTCCTATGTCACCAATTTATCAATTAGTGTTGGCTATCTTACCACAACCCATCAACTGCAAGTAAATGCAAGTTAGTCATCTTCAGACTAAAATACCCATAAACAAAGCCTCTAACCCTTCAATACTACAACTCCCATCAAACCCCAGTGATACACAGAGCATCCAAAATGCAATTTTTAATGAAATAGTATTTGCCAAGCCTATGTGAAATTGTCATAACATCACATATTTTGTTAGGATGATTTTGTGTACTAGCCTGATCTGATCCTCTCGTCTGCCTCGTCACACCTTGTCACGTGATCACTTCCTGCATCTCCTCGCTCCCCCTCTCTCCTGTCTCTCATGACAAGGGACAAAGACACAGAAACAGCTTCTAGTAGTTAATGCACTCACTGAGTATTTCCAACCATTCAATATTCGTTCGTTCTACATTATTCACTCTAAGACTAAACTCAGAACTAAATAGATCGCTCAAAAACATTTTTATTTTATTTTAACAAAACATTTTTATTTTAATCCATCATTTAATTCAATGCATTATTCTTCGCCAACATATATTTAATTTATCAATTCAATAGGACACACCACAAGTTTCATCTTTAACCAATCTTTAAACTAGAATACTCGTGCTAAAATCTCTCTGTCTGTGTGTTTCTCCGTCTCCCTGCAGCCCCCAGATGGGACCTATGACCCTAACCAACCATTTTGTTTTGTAGGCTGAGCACAACCGCATGTCATAGTTTTAGTGCCGTAAACCAAAACGTGTCCTAATCTCGTGTCATAAACTCCCCCTTTCTGTAGTGTAGTGTCGCAAAATCATGCACATGCGCACATCCATTCAAAAAACACGTTTTCACCGTGGAAGATTTTAGATCTCTCCCCAAACAGACAGAATAACCGTCCAACTGTAACTCTCGTTTTCCCCTCCTAGTCAAACAACATTTAACAGCGCTCACAAAACATACAACCTGACTTACAGACAGTGACAAGTTTAAGAGACTTTAATCCATCGCAATGGCATCTCTAAGGATACGTTAGCATGTAGCATGCAACACAATTAGCATTCAGCCTTAGCCACGAGGTAACTGCGACACAACACACAGACATATCCTGCATTGTCCCCAAATCATTATCCATCATTTATCCATATCTCCGTCTAACTTTATGCTGCCTTGAATGATGAATATCATATCGAGAGGTTACCCCCTTCCTATCTCTCGTCAGCTATAGGAGGAGTATAACATAAATACAATCGTTCACTTCATAGTTCCCAGAACCAACCTGACAAAGTCTAATACTTCGCACAGGATTTGTAGCCCACTCCTGCGAGTCGCCCCCCCTGGGGGTCTTTCCAGATCGACAATGCTCTAAATATGCATACGTATTCCAGCCTTTATTCTCTACCAATCCATTTGTTCTAGATTATTTACCGTTTACCCATCAACCAAATTTAGAAAATTTTCAGACTCCTAGTCAACAGCCATAACGCCACCCGAAACACGGTCGTAATGGTACATTCCTCCAGTGTACACAAGCAGTAACAAAACTAACAACTTAGCTGTGTCTGGTCGGGTCATGACTCCAAACCGAAGTCAGCTTGAGTTAGCTTGGCGACTCCAAATGCAGCAAAGAAGGATTGCAAAACCATCTCCTGGCAAGCTCGCCATTTGTCGTATCGAGTGAGTGGTGGCAATTATTGCTGATGAACAAAAGGAGTCTGCTCATACTGAACGTTGATCATAAGGTTTATTCAGACCACAAGCTTCAGCATGAGTAACAGACTCGCGAGGTCTGGAGAACGGCTCCTCAGATTGCCATGGCCGTTCTGACGTCTTCCTCGCCTAACCCCCTTATTTATAAACAATGAAACTCCCTCCTCTGGCCAATCACCAGTCTCCCCTGTCTACAACACACACTTCCTGTCTATTGTATATGACATTATACTAAACATTGCCTTTTGATACTAACATAACCAACATTCCATTTCTTCATGAAAAACATTTAACAAAGACATAATCTTAATACACTACAATACTCATTAGCACTAATGCTAATCGCTGATGCTAGTCACTAATTAGCTAACATCCCCAACCATGAACTTAGCTACTCCCTTGCTAAAGAAGAGGAGGATATTACAGTGAAAGAAGAGGAAGAACATTTTAGAGAGGAAGAGGATGCTATCTCAATAAAAGGTGAAGGAGGAAGAGGAAGGAGAGGAGGAGGAGACTGAACACGACACCAGTGAGTATAGCTGCTCTTGTCAAAATGAAAAGCATGGCATGTGTGCACAAAAAAAAGGAAGAACTTGTTGGGGACTTTTATTTTGACATGAGGTAAGCAGAGAAAGTGGGTATGGAACAGACTGTTTAATAGATAGATATTCTGTCTCATTCCTCCCGTTTTAAGTACCAACAGTCCAGCCCACCGGTACAGTAGAGTATAGTACAGCACAGCAATGTTTCTGAAACTTACAGAAGGAAAATAACTAATCAGAAACTAAGTGTTGATATCAGTTGTAAAATAACTCATCAGAAACTAAGTGTTGATATTAGTTGTAAAATAACTCATCAGAAACTAAGTGTTGATATTAGTTGTAAAATAACTCATCAGAAACTAAATTGAAGTGCTGATATCAGTTGTAAAATAACTCATCAGAAACTAAGTGTTGATATCAGTTGTAAAATAACTCATCAGAAACTAAATTGAAGTGCTGATATCAGTTGTAAAATAACTCATCAGAAACTAAGTGTTGATATCAGTTGTAAAATAACTCATCAGAAACAAAGTGTTGATATCAGTTGTAAAATAACTCATCAGAAACTAAGTGTTGATATCAGTTGTAAAATAACTCATCAGAAACTAAGTGTTCATTTGTTTTTAAAATCTCAATGGTTTTATTAGGTCCTTAATATTTAGCTATAAGGTATAGGGAGGCGGGGCACGTAGCCCTTTCCTGCAGTCAAATGTCCAAATCGCTCTCTGGTGGCCTCAAGGGTGGAATGTTATTCATATTTTTCAGAATTTCATAATTCATAAAATCTTACGAATGTAACTCTGAAAATCTGGTATTTCTATGTTAAACAGTTTTGTTATACAGTATTTCAGTGTTCTGTGATGTATATGAAGTGTAATATCGGGACGCAAACTCAAAATGTAATACATTTCAACTCTATATCTGACATGGTCCAGGTGTCTAATGTAATACATTCCAACTCTATATCTGACATGGTACAGGTGTCTAATGTAATACATTCCAACTCTATATCTGACATGGTACAGGTGTCTAATGTAATACATTCCAACTCTATATCTGACATGGTCCAGGTGTCTAATGTAATACATTCCAACTCTATATCTGACATGATCCAGGTGTCTAACGTAATACATTCCAACTCTATATCTGACATGGTACAGGTGTCTAATGTAATACATTCCAACTCTATATCTGACATGGTCCAGGTGTCTAATGTAATACATTCCAACTCTATATCTGACATGGTCCAGGTGTCTAATGTAATACATTCCAACTCTATATCTGACATGGTCCAGGTGTCTAATGTAATACATTCCAACTCTATATCTGACATGGTCCAGGTGTCTAATGTAATACATTCCAACTCTATATCATGGTACAGGTGTCTAATGTAATACATTCCAACTCTATATCATGGTACAGGTGTCTAATGTAATACATTCCAACTCTATATCATGGTACAGGTGTCTAATGTAATACATTCCAACTCTATATCTGACATGGTACAGGTGTCTAATGTAATACATTCCAACTCTATATCTGACATGGTACAGGTGTCTAATGTAATACATTCCAACTCTATATCTGACATGGTACAGGTGTCTAATGTAATACATTCCAACTCTATATCTGACATGGTACAGGTGTCTAATGTAATACATTTCAACTCTATATCTGACATGGTACAGGTGTCTAATGTAATACATTCCAACTCTATATCTGACATGGTCCAGGTGTCTAATGTAATACATTCCAACTCTATATCTGACATGGTACAGGTGTCTAATGTAATACATTCCAACTCTATATCTGACATGGTCCAGGTGTCTAATGTAATACATTCCAACTCTATATCATGGTCCAGGTGTCTAATGTAATACATTCCAACTCTATATCTGACATGGTACAGGTGTCTTTTATTTATTTGTTAAGCCCATAACAATGTGTGTGAGGTGTGTTTCAAAACAGATTTGTTTAAGACTACCAAGAATGTGTGACCCTGATTTAGCCCCACTGCAGTAAAAGGTTAAACCCTAATGCAGTGTAGTGTTGCTAGGGCAACAACCAACACGTGCTTTGGGGTCCCGAGGACCGAATCTGGGAAACCCTTCCCTAATGGCTCCTGTAAGTCGCCCTGGATAAGAGCGTCTGCTGATTGACTCAAAGGTACATGTAAAGAGTTACACAGACTAATCTGAAAATCTCTATGATGCCACGTCATACAGTATATGCTACATTATTACAACCCAACTCCTGTCTGATTTCATGACGTTTGGGTGAAATCTTGGCTTTCATTTTCTTTTCAAAATGATGAAGGGGACAGAATCAAGACAGCGAAGGATCATTTGGATCTGGATTAAAAAAACAATCTAAAACACTGACCTCAGGTTATTGAGGGATCTTTAGTTTGGATTAAACCTCAGGAAGACAGTTCTACCACGTGGAGGGTTCATTCAGGGTCGTGTTTATTAAGTGCACAACATAGCAAAATGTTTCACAGCTCAAAATGAAAAAAATATATAAAAATGTATATGATCCTAGTCTCTGTTTAACTAGATACGCTGTTTGTCTTTGGCAGACTCTCACTCTCACATCGGTAAGAGTCCTTCAGGCGAACCAGAGATGCCCAAACCAGTGAGACCACACCAGTGTTCCCACTGTGGAAAGAGTTTTAAGTGGGTATGTTACCTGAAAGAGCATGAAAGAATACCCACAGGAGAAAAGCCATTCCAATGCTCACAGTGTGGAAAGGGTTTTACCTTGGAAGGGAGCCTGAAAACACATGAGAGGACACACACAGGAGAAAAAACATTCCAATGCTCTCAGTGTGGAAAGAGTTTTACAGAGTTAGGGAGCATGAAAAGACATGAGATAATACACAAGGGAGAAGCCTTACCACTACTGCCGATGTGAAATGAGATTTTCCTCATCATGGTGCCTAAAATCACATGAGAGGACACACTCAGGAGAGAAGCTTTTCCAATGCTCCCAGTGTGTAAAGTGTTTTACCCGGTTAGGGACTCTGAAAATACATCAGAGAATACAC
Organism: Coregonus lavaretus; assembly: GCF_964263955.1. NCBI lineage: Eukaryota > Metazoa > Chordata > Actinopteri > Salmoniformes > Salmonidae > Coregonus > Coregonus lavaretus. Next base: position 103,190 of record NW_028163939.1, on the reverse strand, counting down.
TTTGGAGTGAAGCTTTACCACTGCTCCCACTCTGGATTTAAATTGACCTGGTCAAGGCAACTAAAAGAGCATGAAAGAATCCACACCTAAGAGAAACGTTATCAATGCTCCCTCACATGGCCTAGTTAACGTTAGCTTGGCTCTCTCTGTGTGTTCGTGCCGTGAAAGAAGAGGAGGTAGATGCTCCCAGTGTGGAAAGATATTTACCCAGTTAGGGAAAGACCATGTGGTAACACACACATGGAAGATGCCTTACCACTGCTCCCAGTGTGGAAAGAGGTATATCAATAATAATAATATAAGGTAATTAGCAGACGCTTTTATCCAAAGCGACTTACAGTCATGCATGCATACATTGTACATATGGATGGTCCTGGGAATCAAACCCACTACCCTGGCGTTACAAGCGCCAGTATGAAAAATGTATGGACTCACCGAATCTGGGAAACCCTGCCCTAATGGCTCCTGTAAGTCGTCCTGGATAAGAGCGTCTGCTAAATGACTAAAATGTAAAAAATGTAATGAATCTGAATAGAAGAAAATGGTATAAGGAAGCTAACTTGAAGATACTGTGTATCCATGAAAACGGATGTTTCCGGTTTCTTCCGATAAGAAGTGAGGAAAATCCTTACTTTGAAATGATTTGTTATGACGTTTGACAGAATCTTTTGTTAAACTGCGTTACCCAATTCAGTCAGCAGATGGCGATGTGAGTCATTCAGGTGCTTCTTGCGTGACGTATAATCTAGTGGACGGGATGCTAAGAACAGCAACACGGCTACTTATCCACCTCGATAGCTTGCTAGTCAACATGAAAATGAAACATTGAAGCTCATTCTTGTGTATATTAGTCTCAGCGTTTTAAACACAATTATGTTTACGTATCAACTTCTTAACTTTAACGTCATTTGCTAGATGTTAAATGTGTTAGCTTGTTAAGATTGATATTGAGCCCGGCACTAGGCTAGTCGTTAATGCTAACCAGCTAATGCTAGCTAGCTAGCTAACATCCCCGACCATGAGCTCACTAAGCTACTCTCCTCCTGCTAAAGAAGAGGAGGTCTGCTGGACGGAGAAAGAAGCTCTGGGGATGAACATTGTCGTAAAAGAGGAGGATATTACAGTGAAAGGAGAGGAAGAAGCTATCGGAATGAAAAAGGAGGAAGAGGAGGCTATCACATTGAAAGAAGAAGTGGAGAATTTTGGAGAGGAAGAGGGAATAACGGCTGGAACACTGGAAGAGGAGGTAGAAGCTTTCAGAATGAAAGAAGAGGAGGAGGATATCACATTGAAAGAAGAGAAGGATGTTATAGTGAAAGAAGAGAAAGATCCGTTTGGAGTGAAAGAGGAAGAGGGGATAGAGGCTGTCACAGTGGAAGAAGAGGAGGTAGATACTTTCAGAATAAAAAAGGAGGAAGAGGAGGCTGTTATTGTGAAACAAGAAGAGAATGTTACAGTGAAAGACGAACCTTTTTGGGAGGAAGAGGAGGCTATCTCAATAAAAGAGAAGGTTGAAGACGTTCTGGGAGTGAAAGAGGAGGAGACAGAATATCTTATTAACACCAGTGAGTACTTGTCTAAAAAAAGTTCTGCACTCGAATATGTTGTTCAGTACTGTATGGATTGTTAAAGGGGCAATCTGTGATTGGTGCATGCATTTTTTCACTTTTAAATGATTGATACTTTATACTCCATTTACATGGAAAATCATTTTGTGAAGTCAGCGGGTAAATATCTTTCCACACTGGGAGCTGTCTCCCAAGCTGGTCTCACTTGCTCAGAGGAAGAGATAATTGATCATTTTTCTGGATAGCCAGAAAATGTGACACGTAACTACCTATGCAAATGTTGGGGTCTGAAACCTGACAGTTCAAGTCAGGTCCGCTGAGAGAATGGAAACAGACAGCAGACAGATGGGGCTTTCTGGCGCTATGAGGCACGGGACCCTATGAAATTCACGGAGCGCTTTGTACACAAAATGTAACTGGGATCCAGAACTTCACATCTAAGAGTTTAAAAGCAGAGGAGAAGTCCACATAAGAGAGAGTTGTAGCCAATGATTCTTGATGAATATAACTTCTAAATGCCCAACAACTTTAGTTCAACGGTCATCAACCCCATTCAACCCCATCAGAACAGCATGTTTAACTCTATGTAGTGGGATAGAGGAGTTAGTGAGCTGATTTTGGTCAATTCTGAATTCAACTCAGGATAACCGTTGAAGGTTGCTTACCTGTTAGCCTTGTACGTTTCTATGGCAACAAATCCTTCAGCTCCAAACCTGCTGACTCCACTTTATCCTGAATCAAGTGTCTGAGCTGTGAGTTGAGGACCAATCAAATCGTGGGCCTCTGTAGCTCAATTGGTAGAGCACGGCGCTTGTAACGCCCAGGGTAGTGGGTTCGATCCCCGGGACCACCCATACGTAAAAATTAATGCACACATGACTGTAAGTCGCTTTGGATAAAAGCGTCTGCTAAATGGCATATTATTATAATATTATTATTAGGCGATTCCACGTCAGGACAGCCCAAAAACAACATAGAAACTTCATTTGGAGGAAGGATGTTTGACATGCTTTTTACATTTTACAATATCTATATGTTTACCATCTGTTTGATGTTCTCGTTCATACAGGAGAGAGACGTGACTATCATGGATCCTCTGGGGAGCCTCAACAACATCCTGATGCTGACGAGGCAGAGAAGAGTCTCTCCAGATCAGAACACCAGATGGTACAGCTTGGTCTGGTCTAGCATACAGCTTGCTCTATCGGGGTCTGGGTTTCTGTAAAGCACCTCATGACAACAGTGACTTCAGCATCCATAATGATATGTGTCTGTGTCCCCTCTATATGGTTACCAGGACAACGCTAGCCCTTCCGCCCTCCCAGGGTCCCTGTGTCGTACCTCTCCCAGTAGCACCTTACTGCTGGGTCTGAAGAGGTTGTCTGTGCGGCTGGTGGACTGCAGGAAAACAACGGGGCTGAGTGGAACTGTGAGAGGAGGAGAAGAGAAGAAAGGAGCAGATTTGACTCATCAAAGTAAGTGCTGTAGTTTAGTTTGAACAAATAAACTAGATCTGCCCACTGGTATCTGTTACCAGGACAACCAGCAGAGTTCTGTTAGTTGACATGAAGATACACTGGTATCTGTTACCAGGACAACCAGCAGAGTTCTGTTAGTTGACATGAAGATAGACTGGTATCTGTTACCAGGACAACCAGCAGAGTTCTGTTAGTTGACATGAATATATACTGGTATCTGTTACCAGGACAACCAGCAGAGTTCTGTTAGTTGACATGAATGTATACTGGTATCTGTTACCAGGACAACCAGCAGAGTTCTGTTAGTTGACATGATGATAGACTGGTATCTGTTACCAGGACAACCAGCAGAGTTCTGTTAGTTGACATGAATATATACTGGTATCTGTTACCAGGACAACCAGCAGAGTTAGACTGGTATCTGTTACCAGGACAACCAGCAGAGTTCTGTTAGTTGACATGAAGATAGACTGGTATCTGTTACCAGGACAACCAGCAGAGTTCTGTTAGTTGACATGAATATATACTGGTATCTGTTAGCAGGACAACCAGCAGAGTTCTGTTAGTTGACATGAAGATAGACTGGTATCTGTTACCAGGACAACCAGCAGAGTTCTGTTAGTTGACATGAATATATACTGGTATCTGTTAGCAGGACAACCAGCAGAGTAAATCCAGAGAGTGTGGTGAAGGATGGTTATGGTATTACATTGATAACCAACTATTCCCAGACACCAAGACCACTCCATGGCTGTTCTAAATAATTGAAAGTTCCCCTGGAAGGGACGAATAATGAAGCACCCTATACTATTCAGGTCTGGAATTGGCCTTTAAAACGGACCAATAACATCACACTACCGTGCTGTATAATTCATAATGTGACGAGATCCTGAGGCCCATTGTCGTGCCATTCATCCACCGCCATCACCTCATGTTTCAGCAGGATAATGCACGGCCCCATGTCGCAAGGATCTGTACTCAATTCCTGGAAGCTGAAACTGTCCCAGTTTTTTCCATGGCCTGCATATTCACCAGACATGTCACCCATTGAGCATGTTTGGGATGCTCTGTAATGACGTGTACGACAGCGTGTTCCAGTTTCCGCCAATATGCAACAGCTCGAGTGGGAAAACATTCCACAGGCCACAATCAACAGCCTGATCAACTCTATGTGAAGGTGTAACGCTGCATGAGGCAAATGGTCACACCAGGTACTGACTGGTTTCCTTATATGAACTGTAACTCAGTCAAATCTTTGAAATTGTTGCATGTTGCGTTTATATTTTTGTTCAGTGGTGAAGGATGTATTGCCCGAAGGAAATAGTAAAGTTGTATTATACTGGGAAAGATGGGTTAGTCTGTGGACGTCTAAGGCTTGGAATTAAGATTAGAGTGATTGGTTGATTTGAGGATGCACTTGGAGTCCAGTACAAATAGGAGGTGGCTATAGGAGAACGCTACCGTAGTGCCAACTGTAAAGTTTGGTGGATGAGGAATAATGGTCTGGGGCTGTTTGTCATGGTTCGGGCTAGGCCCCTTAGTTCCAGTGAAGGGAAATCTTAACGCTACAGCGTACAATGACATTCTAAACGATTCTGTGCTCCCAACGTTGTGGCAACAGTTTGGGGAAGGCCCTTTCCTGTTTCAGCATGACAATGCCCCTGTGCACAAAGCGAGGTTCATGAAGAAATTATTTGTTGAGATTGGTGTGGAAGAACTTGACTGGCCTGGACAGAGCCCTGATCTCAACCCCATCGAACACCTTTGGGATGAATTGGAACGCCGACTGCGAGCCAGGCCTAATCGCCCAACATCAGTGCCCGACCTCACTAATGCTATTGTGGCTGAATGGATGCAAGTCCCCACACCAATGTTCAACATCCAGTGGAAAGCCTTCCCAGAAGAGTGGAGGCTGTTATAGCAGCAAAGGAGGGACCAACTCCATATTAACGCCCATGATTTTGGAATTATATTTTTCGATGAGCAGGTGGCCACATCATTTGGGTCATGTAGTGTATTTAATGTTTGACCCCATCCCTCAGCTGTATACCAAAACAGTGGCAGGGTGACACCTTTTTTGTTGTTTGAACTGCAGAATGCCTCTTTAGGTCTAGTAGCCTATCAAATAACAATAATGTACATTTAAAGTGTATCCTATACTAGTCTATTTATCCATTAGGTCTAATAAATGTATCCTATACTGACTAGTCTATTTATCCATTAGGTCTAATAAATGTATCCTATACTGACTAGTCTATTTATCCATTAGGTCTAATAAATGGATCCTATACTGACTAGTCAATTTATCCATTAGGTCTAATAAATGGATTCTATACTAGTCTATTTATCCATTAGGTCTAATAAATGGATCCTATACTGACTAGTCTATTTATCCATTAGGTCTAATAAATGGATCCTATACTGACTAGTCTATTTATCCATTAGGTCTAATAAATGTATCCTATACTGACTAGTCAATTTATCCATTAGGTCTAATAAATGGATTCTATACTAGTCTATTTATCCATTAGGTCTAATAAATGGATTCTATACTAGTCTATTTATCCATTAGGTCTAATAAATGGATCCTATACTGACTAGTCTATTTATCCATTAGGTCTAATAAATGGATCCTATACTGACTAGTCTATTTATCCATTAGGTCTAATAAATGGATCCTATACTAGTCTATTTATCCATTAGGTCTAATAAATGTATCCTATACTGACTAGTCTATTGATCCATTAGGTCTAATAAATGTATCCTATACTGACTAGTCTATTGATCCATTAGGTCTAATAAATGTATCCTATACTGACTAGTCTATTGATCAATTAGGTCTAATAAATGGATCCTATACTGACTAGTCTATTTATCCATTAGGTCTAATAAATGGATCCTATACTGACTAGTCTATTGATCCATTAGGTCTAATAAATGTATCCTATACTGACTAGTCTATTTATCCATTAGGTCTAATAAATGGATCCTATACTGACTAGTCTATTGATCCATTAGGTCTAATAAATGTATCCTATACTGACTAGTCTATTTATCCATTAGGTCTAATAAATGGATCCTATACTCACTAGTCTATTTATCAATTAGGTCTAATAAATGTATCCTATACTGACTAGTCTATTTATCCATTAGGTCTAATAAATGGATCCTATACTGACTAGTCTATTTATCCATTAGGTCTAATAAATGTATCCTATACTGACTAGTCTATTTATCCATTAGGTCTAATACATGGATCCTATACTGACTAGTCTATTTATCCATTAGGTCTAATAAATGGATCCTATACTGACTAGTCTATTTATCAATTAGGTCTAATAAATGTATCCTATACTGACTAGTCTATTTATCAATTAGGTCTAATAAATATTGCCACTCCTATTTGCCATATCTTCAATCTAAGCCTACTAGAAGTGTGCCCCCTCAGAAAATCCCATTGTAGGATTTTTAATGAATTTATTTGCAAATTATGGTGGAAAATAAGTATTTGGTCACCTACAAACAAGCAAGATTTCTGGCTCTCACAGACCTGTATCTTCTTATTTAAGAGGCTCCTCTGTCCTCCACACGTTACCTGTATTAATGGCACCTGTTTGAACTTATCAGTATAAAAGACACCTGTCCACAACCTCAAACAGTCACACTCCAAACTCCACTATGGCCAAGACCAAAGAGCTGTCAAAGGACACCAGAAACAAAATTGTAGACCTGCACCAGGCTGGGAAGACTGAATCTGCAATAGGTAAGCAGCTTGGTTTGAAGAAATCAACTGTGGGAGCAATTATTAGGAAATGGAAGACATACAAGACCACTGATAATCTCCCTTGATCTGGGGCTCCACGCAAGATCTCACCCCGTGGGGTCAAAATGATCACAAGAACGGTGAGCAAAAATCCCAGAACCACACGGGGGGACCTAGTGAATGACCTGCAGAGAGCTTGGACCAAAGTAACAAAGCCTACCATCAGTAACAGACTACACCGCCAGGGACTTAAATCCTGCTGTGCCAGACGTGTCCCCCTGCTTAAGCCAGTACATGTTCAGGCCCGTCTGAAGTTTGCTAGAGTGCATTTGGATGATCCAGAAGAGGATTGGGAGAATGTCATATGGTCAGATGAAACCAAAATATAACTTTTTGGTAAAAACTCAAGTCGTCGTGTTTGGAGGACAAAGAATGCTGAATTGCATCCAAAGAGTGAAAACCTCCTTCCATCAGCAAGGGCATTGAAGATGAAACGTGGCTGGGTCTTTCAGCATGACAATGATCCCAAACACACCGCCCGGGCAACGAAGGAGTGGCTTCGTAAGAAGCATTTCAAGGTCCTGGAGTGGCCTAGCCAGTCTCCAGATCTCAACCCCATAGAAAATCTTTGGAGGGAGTTGAAAGTCTGTGTTGCCCAGCGACAGCCCCAAAACATCACTGCTCTAGAGGAGATCTGCATGGAGGAATGGGCCATAATACCAGCAACAGTGTGTTAAAACCTTGTGAAGACTTACAGAAAACGTTTGACCTGTGTCATTGCCAACAAAGGGTATATAACAAAGTATTGAGAAACTTTTGTAATTGACCAAATACTTATTTTCCACCATAATTTGCAAATAAATTCATTAATAATCCTACAATGTGATTTTCTGGATTTTCTCATTTTGTCTGTCATAGTTGACGTGTACCTATGATGAAAATCACAGGCCTCTCTCATCTTTTTAAGTGGGAGAACTTGCACAATTGGTGGCTGACTAAATACTTTTTTTCCCCACTGTAACTAGCAACTGTAACGGATTACATTTAGAAAGTAACCCAACCAATCAACCCTGCCAAGATTATTTTAAATGTGAATTTTTTTTGTAAACTGGCCTCGGGTTATTGAGGGATCTGATTTGGATTAAACCTCCTAGCAAGACGTTGTGGAGGTTTCATTCAGGTCTCTGTTTAAATAAACGCTCTGTCTTTGGCAGGAGAAAGACCAGACTCAGAGGAACCAGAGACGTCCAAACCAGCAAGACGATTCCACTGCTCCCACTGTGGAAAGGTTTTTAACCAGTTAAGGGTCCTGAAACAACATGAGAGAATACACACAGGTGAGAAGCCTTTCCAATGCTCCCAGTGTGGAAAGAGTTTTTCCTTGATAGCGAACCTGAAAAGACATGAGAGGACACACACAGGAGATAAGCCTCATCACTGCTCCCAGTGTGGAAAGAGTTTTACCCAGTTAGGACACCTGAAAGTGCATGTGAGAATACACACAGGGGAAAAGCCTTATCACTGCTCCCAGTGTGGAAAGGGTTTTAACCAGAAAGAACACCTGAAAGGGCATGAGAGAATACACACAGGGGAGAAGCCTTTCCAATGCTCCCAGTGTGGAAGTATTTTTTCCCAGTTAGGACACCTGAAAGTGCATGAGATAATACACACAGTGGAAAAGCCTCATCACTGCTCCCAGTGTGGAAAGAGTTTTAACCGGAAAGAATACCTGAAAGAGCATGAGAGAATACACACAGGGGAGAAGCCTTTCCAATGCTCCCAGTGTGGAAAGAGTTTTACCCAGTTAGCGAGCCTGAAAATACATGAGAGAATACACACAGGAGAGAAGCCTCATCACTGCTCCCAGTGTGGAATGAGTTTTAACCTGAAAGGACAACTGAAAGAGCATGAGAAAATACACACAGGGGAGAAGCCCTACCACTGCTCCCAATGTGAAAAGAGTTTTGCCTGGTTAGCTAACCTGAGAAGACATGAGAGGACGCATACAGGAGAGAAGCCTCATTACTGCTCCCAGTGTGGAAATAGTTTTTTTTACCAGTTAGGTCACCTGAGAAGACATGAGAATACACACAGGACATAAGGATGTAGGCTGGTGAACAGTAGGACATAGGACAGATTTAGGATACTGAACAGTAGGACATAGGACAGATGTAGGATACTGAACAGTAGGACATAGGACAGATGTAGGATACTGAACAGTAGGACATAGGACAGATGTAGGATACGGAACAGTAGGACATAGGACAGATGTAGGATACTGAACAGTAGGACATAGGACAGATGTAGGCTGAACAGTAGGACATAGGACAGATGTAGGATACTGAACAGTAGGACATAGGACAGATGTAGGATACTGAACAGTAGGACATAGGACAGATGTAGGCTGGTGAACAGTAGGACATAGGACAGATGTAGGATACTGAAAAGTAGGACATAGGACAGATGTAGGCTGAACAGTAGGACATAGGACAGATGTAGGATACTGAACAGTAGGACATAGGACAGATGTAGGATACTGAACAGTAGGACATAGGACAGATGTAGGATACTGAACAGTAGGACATAGGACAGATGTAGGATACTGAACAGTAGGACATAGGACAGATGTAGGATACTGAACAGTAGGACATAGAACAGATGTAGGCTGGTGAACAGTAGGACATAGGACAGATGTAGGATACTGAACAGTAGGACATAGGACAGATGTAGGATACTGAACAGTAGGACATAGGACAGATGTAGGATACTGAACAGTAGGACATAGGACAGATGTAGGATACTGAACAGTAGGACATAGGACAGATGTAGGATACTGAACAGTAGGACATAGGACAGATGTAGGATACTGAACAGTAGGACATAGGACAGATGTAGGCTGGTGAACAGTAGGACATAGGACAGATGTAGGATACTGAACAGTAGGACTTAGGACAGATGTAGGATACTGAACAGTAGGACTTAGGACAGATGTAGGATACTGAACAGTAGGACATAGGACAGATGTAGGTCCAATACATGTTGGATCAGTAGGCCGTAGAGCACAACTTATTCAGTTAACCAACTCATCATCAAGCTTTTCTGATTTGAATGGGCTGTGTAGTGTTAGAGGACCTGAGATGACATGAGAGAATACAGAGGCTTTGTTCTGACTGTTGTTTTGGACTGACAACTGTTCTGATTATTCTATTTTCCTTTAAGTTGTTGAAATGTTCCGTATTGACTGACCTTCATGTCTTAAAGTAATGATGGACTTGTCATTTCTCTTTGCTTATTTGAGCTGTTCTTGCCATAGTATGGACTTGGTCTTTTACCAAATAGGGCTATCTTCTGTATATCCCCCCTTACCTTGTCACAACACAACTGATTGGCTGAAACGCATTAAGAAGGAAAGAAATTCCACAAATGAACTTTTAAGAAGGCACACCTGTTAATTGAAATGCATTGAAATACCTGTTGAAAGAATGCCAAGAGTGTGCAAAGCTGTCATCAAGGCAAAGGGTGGCTACTTTGAAGAATCTCAAATATATTTTGATTTAACACTTTTTTGGTTAATACATGATTCCATATATGTTATTTCATAGTTTTGATGTCTTCACTATTATTCTACAATGTAGAAAATAGTAAAAATAAAGAAAAACCTTGAATGAGTAGGTGTTCTAAAACTTTTGACTGGTACTGTATATGAAAATGTTCTAAAATGTTTGCCCGGTAGTGTGTGTATATATATATATATATATATATATATATATATATATATATATATGTATATATATACAGTTGAAGTCAGAAGTTTAAATACACTTAGGTTGGAGTCATTAAAACTTGTTTTTCAACCACTCCACACATTTCTTGTTAACAAACTATAGTTTTGGCAAGTCGGTTAGGACATCTACTTTGTACATGACACAAGTCATTTTTCCAACAATTGTTTACAGACAGATTATTTCACCTATAATTCATTTGTATCACAATTCCAGTGGGTCAGAAGTTTACATGCACTAAGTTGACTGTGCCTTTAAACAGCTTGGAAAATTCCAGAAAATGATGTCATGGCTTTAGAAGCTTCTAATAGGCTAATTGACATAATTTGTGTCAATTTGGAGATGTACCTATGGATGTATTTCAAGGCCTACCTTCAAACTAAGTGCCTCTTTGCTTGACATCATGGGAAAATGAAAAGAAATCAGCCAAGACCTCAGAAAATAAATGGTAGACCTCCACAAGTCTGGTTCATCCTTGGGAGCAATTTCCAAATGGCTGATGGTACCACGTTCATCTGTATAAACAATAGTACACAAGTATAAACACCATGGGACCACGCAGCCGTCATACCGCTCAGGAAGGAGACGCTTTTTATCTCCTAGAGATTAACGTACTTTAGTGCGAAAAGTGCAAATCAATCCCAGAACAACAACAAAGGACCTTGTGAAGATGCTGGAGGAAACAGGTACAAAAGTATCTATATCCACAGTAAAACTAGTCCTATATCGACATAACCTGAAAGGCCGCTCAGCAAGGAAGAAGCCTCTGCTCCAAAACCGCCATAAAAAAAGCCAGACTACGGTTTGCAACTGCACGTGGGGACAAAAATCTTACTTTTTGGAGAAATGTCCTCTGGTCTGATAAAACAAAAAACAGAACTGTTTGGCCATAATGACCATCGTTATGTTTGGAGGAAAATGGGGGAGCCTGCAAGCCGAAGAACACCATCCCAACCGTGAAACACGGGGGTGGCAGCATCATGCTGTTGGGGTGCTTTGCTGCAGGAGGGACTGGTGCACTTCACAAAACAGATGGTATCATGAGGAAGGAAAATTATTTTGATATATTGAAGCAACATCTCAAGACATCAGTAAGGAAGTTAAAGCTTGGTCACAAATGGTTCTTCCAAATGGACAATGACCCCAAGCATACTTCCAAAGTTGTTGCAAAATGGCTTAAGGACAACAAAATCAAGGTATTGGAGTGGCCATCACAAAGCCCTGACCTCAATCCTATAGAAAATGTGTGGGCAGAACTGAAAAAGCGTTTGCGAGCAAGGAGGCCTACAAACCTGACTCAGTTACACCAGCTCTGTCATGAGGAATGGGCCAAAATTCACCCAACTTATTGTGGGAAGCTTGTGGAAGGCTACCCGAAACGTTTGACCCAAGTTAAACCATTTTAAAGGCAATGCTACCAAAAAACTAATTGAGTGTATATAAACTTCTGACCCACTGGGAATGTGATGAAAGAAATAAAAGCTGAAATAAATCACTCTCTCTACTATTATCATCCATCCATCCATTGATTCTTGAAGAATATAACTTCTAAATGCCTCATGAGTTCAACTGTTACACTCCATGAGAACCCAAAATGTAAGCTTGTTTTTCTCCAATGTTTGTAAACATTGTAAATGTAAACAAACACTATATAGCCTCATAACATGTTTAAAACAATAATGTTGATATCATGGATGGTCAGTCCTTGCATCCATAGCTCTGTCTATTCATCTTACATTACATTTCTCCCATCCCTCAGCTGTTTACCAAAACAGAGGCAGGGTCGACCGTTTTGTTATTGTTTCATCTGTGGATTTTGCCCTTTAAACAGCTGCATAGTATCAAGATATCAAAGTGTCCCCAACACAAAGGTAAACAATATGCCTGTAGTAAATGCAGCATTTCGTCTTTCACATGTAAATAGTACTTTTTCAGTAGTGCTCAAAAGCATGCAGCGTTCTAAGGCGTCACTACTGATCCCGGTTCGATCCCAGCCGGCCGTGAACCGGGATGACACATGATGCGGTGCCCAGTTGGCCCAGCGTCGTCCGGCTCAGGGGAGGGTTTGGCCGGCCCGGGTTTGTCCTTGTCCCAGCGCACTCTAGCTACTCCTGTGGCAGGCCGGGCGCAAGATGTACAGTGTTTCCTCCGACACATTGGTGCTGCTGGCTTCCGGGTTAAGCGAGCATTGTGTCAAGAAGCAGTGCGGCTCTCGACCTTCGTGGTCTGTGAGAGCCAGAAATCTTGCTTGTTTGTAGGTGACCAAATACTTATTTTCCACCATAATTTGCAAATAAATTCATAAAAAATCCTACAATGTGATTTTCTGGATTTTTTTCTAATTTTGTCTGTCATAGTTGACGTGTACCTATTTATAATTACAGGCCTCTCTCATCTTTTTAAGTGGGAGAACTTGCACAATTGGTGGCTGACTAAATACTTTTTTTCCCCACTGTATGTATTGGCAATAATTAATTTCCAATAGGGAGGCATGGAATAATTACAAATGTATATTTTGTCAGGCTGGATGTTTGAAATATGAGTAGGTGATTTGAGTCATGCTTCTTCAGTAGTGGAATAAAGACAATTAGCACTTGAATATTGTCAAGAAATACTGGAGTGATGTAAGATTGTTAATAAAATTGTTCATAGACGCTGCGTCAATGTTTATAGGCTGCAAGTACGTTGAATGAAGTTGTTTTCAAGTCGTTGAAACAACGACCTGAGAAATCTCTTCAACTTTCACTTTCAACCAAAACCGAACATAGATTGGACCTCGAGCATAGTCTTCTTTTCAACAACATTTTGCAAGGTGGGATAGCCCAATGTCAAAACACAGTTTTAACGTGTCCAAATCAATAACCAATATGCAGAGTTGTGGAGGTTTCATTCAGGTCTATGTTTAAATAAACGCTCTGTCTTTGGCAGGAGAAAGACCAGATTCAGAGGAACCAGAGACGTCCAAACCAGCAAGACGATTCCACTGCACCCACTGTGGAAAAGGTTTTAATCAGTTAGGGGACCTGAAACGACATGAGAGAATACACACAGGGGAGAAGCCTTTCCAATGCTCCCAGTGTGGAAATAGTTTTTCCTTGTTAGCGAACCTGAAAATACATGAGAGGATACACACAGGGGAAAAGCCTCATCACTGCTCCCAGTGTGGAAAGAGTTTTACCCAGTTAGGACACCTGAAAGTGCATGGGAGAATACACACAGGGGAAAAGCCTCATCACTGCTCCCACTGTGGAAAGGGTTTTAACCAGTTAGGGGACCTCAAACGACATGAGACAATACACACAGGGGAGAAGCCTCATCACTGCTCCCAGTGTGGAAAGGGTTTTAACCAGTTAGGGGACCTGAAACGACATGAGACAATACACACAGGGGAGAAGCCTTTCCAATGCTCCCAGTGTAGAAAGAGTTTTACCCAGTTAGGGAGCCTAAAAATACATGAGAGAATACACACAGGAGATAAGCCTCATCACTGCTCCCAGTGTGGAAAGAGTTTTACCCAGTTAGGACACCTGAAAGTGCATGAGAGAATACACACATGGGAGAAGTGCTACCACTGCTCCCAATGTGAAAAGAGTTTTGCCTGGTTAGGGTACCTGAAAATACATGAGAGAATACACACAGGAGAGAAGCCTCATCACTGCTCCCGGTGTGGAAAGAGTTTTACCCAGTTAAGTCACCTGAAACAGCATGAGAGAATACACACAGGGGAGAAGCCGTACCACTGCTCCCAATGTGAAAAGAGTTTTGCCTGGTTAGGTCACATGAGAAGACATGAGAGGACGCACACAGGAGATAAGGATGTAGGCTGCTGAACAGTGGGACATAGGACAGATGTAGGCTGAACAGTAGGACATAGGACAGATGTAGGCTGAACAGTAGGACATAGGACAGATGTAGGCTGAACAGTAGGACATAGGACAGATGTAGGTCCAATACATGGTGGATCAGTAGGCCGTAGAGACTCTGAATGTGTCTTGTGTATTGACTTTCCAGTGTTTTCCGTACTGAAGTAGAGTGATGGAGTGCTGCATCAGATGACCTGGCCTCCACAATCACTCGACCTGAACCTCTATTGAGATGGTTTGGGATGAGTTGGACCGCAGAGTGAAGGAAACAAAGCCAACAAGTGCTCAGCATATGTGGGAACTCCTTCAAGACTGTTGGAAAATAATTCCTCATGAAGCTGGTTGAGAGAATGCCAAGCTGTCATCAAGGCAAAGGGTGGCCATTTTGAAGAATGTAAATATAAAACATATATTGATTTGTTTAACACTTTTTGGTTACTACATGATTCGATATGTGTTTTTTCATATTGTTGATGTCTTCACCATTATTCAACAATGTATAAAATAGTAAAAATGAAGAAAAACCCTTGAATGAGTAGGTGTGTCCATACATTGACTGATACTGTACATCTACATGATGTATCGTTACACAATGTAGGCGCAGTATAGACCCAACTGCATATCTTGATATTGTTGTAACCTTATGTTTAAAATACTCACTCATTAAAAATCTGTAATGATCAACACATGATTATCTTTGTACTTTTACATATATTTTATTTATTTTAATAAAATGCATGAAAAACAAACGTTTTGTTTGAAAATAAAATAAAGATTTGACCTGACGTTATTACTAACTGCAGTCAGCAGGTGGCGATGTGGGTCTTTCAGGCAATGCTGCCATTGTGACGTATAATCTAGCGGGCAGAGGCTGCTGTCAAGAAACACTGGCATGTTTTATCATCGGACCCAGCTCTGCCAGCTTATTGTACAAAGGAGAGGTCGCAATTTACGCGACATGTTGGTCGATGCCAACTGCCAAAATGAGCCAGGCTCGTTTACGGCCTCTTCCGAACGGCAGCTATAAATGCAGAGGCTGCGCACAGTGCAACGATATGCCACCCACGGAAAGGAAAACGATTCCAAATAAATGGCATTATTAGGTGCTCCTCCACCCATGTCATCTCCATGATTAAATGTCCATGTGGGCTGTGGGATGTAGGTAAAACCTCTCGTTCTCTCAAACCAGAGAATTCGTGAACATAAAAGTTCAACCGGAAGAAACGACAGGGATTATCAAGTCACATTATAATGACCAAAAACATCACATTTCTACCTTTTTAGATTTAGTGTCAAAGAGAAAGTCAAGATATCAGACAAACGAGGCGATATAAAGAACTCTTGAGTAAAAGAGAATGTTTGGGGATTTTCACCCTCCAGACATTATTCCCTAAAGGTCTAAATGATGAAATGTCCATGCATGTTATGTTGTAAATGAGAACGTGAACTAATGCGGCCACTTCAGACTACTCTGATGTTTCTTCTTGCACTGTACCCAATGAGTTATGAAAACTAACTTGATAGGTCGATGTGCTCGTTGTTGTTTTACAGACGTGTTTTAATACGTTTTATGTACACACTTCAGTAGAATACTTATATTTACTTGTTTATTTTCCCTCGACTTCAACCCCATTGGATGCATTGGGTGGCGCAGTGGTGCAGTGGTCTAAGGCACTGCATCGCAGTGCTAACTGTGCCACTAGAGATCCTGGTTCGAATCCAGGCTCTGTCGCAGCCGGCCGCGACCGGGAGACTCATTGGCGGCGCACAATTGGCCCAGCGTCGTCCAGGGTAGGGGAGGGAATGGCCGGCAGGGATGTAGCTCAGTTGATAGAGCATGGCGTTTGCAACGCCAGGGTTGTGTGTTCAATTCCCACGGGGGGCCAGTATAAAAAATAAATAATGTAATCACTAACTGTAAGTCGCTCTGGATAAGAGCGTCTGCTAAAATGACTAAAATGTAAAAAAAATGCATTGAACGGATGTGGGTGGAGCAACGTCTACATAAATGTGTAAATTCAAAACACTCACAGAAGCTCTGACGAAGGCCTCGAGGCGGATACGTAAAGATAATAAAGAGCAGTGATTCTATCAGGAGCAGTGTGCGGGTTTCTTCTTGTTTCTCTCTTGTCATTGCTGATTAAAATTGATGTTAATGATGAGAGTAATGTAGCTGAAAAAGAAATATGTAAATGCTGGTTGATTTTTGTTTTGTACACAACAATTAAGAAATTGACAAAACTCGTAAATGGTATGAAATAAAACAAAAGTTGTTCATCAAGTATAGCAGTTTGAATTGCGTTAACACAAATGAATCGTAAATAAACCTTGTAGATGATAAAAGACAGAAATTAACGGTGAACATTGACCGGTGATGATACAACGGGGAATTGATCAACATGAACAAACAAAAGGTAGCCCAAACAACTCACGCTACGTCACAATACATGCGCACTATTTGTCTGGAGACAGAGACTTGCCTATAGTGCGTTTTCGCCTCACATCATTCCCTCCTTCTTCTCTAGACATCTGTTTGTATTATACTCAATATGCATAGCCCGATCTTTACAAGCAATAAGCCTCGGGGGAACTTTAAAAACGTGTTCGGGTATAAAGCAGTAGTCATTTATGAAAAACAAAGGAACATTCAAAGGACAAATGCGGAACATCGAAACCAATTTTTTTTTTTTTACCGATTCATGTTTATTCATAAAAAGCAGAAGATAGTAAATATCATTAATCACAATGGTTAGTCTTTTCAAATTAACAGGACAACATTCTGAACGTATTCATATGACTACATTTATCCTAATCGGAAACATATGCCGCGGGGAGAAGTCAAAAGATCCTAGAAGTCGGGCTATAAATGGTCAAATCCAGAATAAATATAAGCTAGCCGAATTGTTCAGTCTTGATCTATGATCAAAATAGGCTGGGACGTGTTCGGGTTCCCTTACAGAAAAAAAAAATGCAATCAGAGAGCAGTATAACTGCAATTACTGCGTCCAAAATACCACAGTCGACTAAAGTTACTGAACTTTTACAGCAGTTTAAAAAAAAATGCAATATTTAGTTGTAAGGGTTCTGTTTAGGCTATAGGTTATGGGGAAGAACGCAACTGCACTGAAACGAATAGCCTGATTCAATGCAATTCCCCACTCCTGAACATCAAAACTGTGTTTATAGGCATAACATACCACTCAATAAGAAGAGGAAGAGGTCAAATCATGACATCAGTGATTTTCAGGTCGGAAAGTCGGAGATGTAGAAAGATTTCCGAATTGGAAATAAGAGTTGAATCACCATTGAAATATAATTGTTCCTAGTCAGAGCTTGTTTTTTTCTGAGCGACTTTAAAGGGGAAATAAGCAATTTGCTACATCCAATTTCAAACTTTTAAATTAATGATTTATGTACCCATTGACTCTTTAAGAATATAAACGTATACATGCCTAATGAGCTTAGTTCAACTGCCGTACCCCATCAGAAACCAACCTGTTTAACTCCATTGGTTTGTAAACATTGTAAACACTGTTCGCCTGAAAACGTGGATAAACTAGAATTTAAAATATCATCTTGCATCCATAGCTCTGTGAATTTGAGAGTGGTTGTATTTCTCCAGACTCAGCTTTTTACCAAAACAGTGGTGGGGTAACCGCTTTGTTATTGTTTGAACTGCAGATCCCCTGTAAAGGAAAAGTCATAACAGGGTTCATTATAACAGGGTTTATTATAGCAGGGTTTATTTTAATTATTGATAAACATGCACCTGTTTGGTAACTGACTGTTAGAACTGTAAAGGCTCCGTGGATTGATGAGGAATTGAAAAACTGTCTGGTTGAAAGAGACGGGGCAAAAGGAGTGGCTAATAAGTCTGGCTGCACATCTGACTGGTTGACTTACTGCAAATTGAGAGATTATGTGACTAAACTCAACAAAAAGAAGAAGAAAACTGTATTATGAAGCCAAGATCAATGATATAAAGAATGATGGAAAACTAATTTGGAGCACTTTAACTGAAATATGGGTAGGATGACATTCAACTCCATCTTTCATCGAATCAGATGGCTTATTCATCACAAAACCATTTGACGTTGCCAATTATTTTAATGATTACTTAATTGGCAAAGTGGGCAAACTTAGGCAGGAAATGCCAACAAGGAACAGTGAGCCATCGTATTCATGCATAAAAAAACAAATAATGAAAGAAAAGCATTGAAAGTTTGAATTTTGTAAAGTTAGTGTGGGAGAGGTGGAAAAAGTATTGTTATCGATCAATAATGACAAACCTCCTGGCATTGACAACTTAAATGGAAAGCTACTGAGGATGGTAGCTGACTCTATAGCCACTCCTATCTGTCATATCTTTAATCTGAGCCTAGAGGAAAGCCAAAGTCATTCTGCTACCCAAGAATGGTAAAGCGGCCTTTACTGGTTCTAACAGTAGACCTACATTTATAAGCTTGCTGCCAGCTCTTAGCAAACTGTTGGAAAAAATGGTGTTTGACCAAATACAATGCTATTTCTCTGTAAACAAATTAACAACAGACTTTCAACATGCTTATAGGGAAGGGCACTCAACATGTACTGCACTGACACAAAGGACTGATAATTGGTTGAAAGAAATTGATAATAAGAAGATTGTGGGAGCTGTACTGTTAGATTTCAGTTCAGCCTTTGATATTATTGACCATAACCTGTTGTTGAAAAAACGTATGTGTTATGGTTTTTCAACCTCTGCCATATCGTGGATTCAGAGCTATCTGCCTAATAGAACTCAGAGTTTTCTTTAATGGAAGCTTCTCTAATGTCAAACATGTAAAGTGTTGTGTACCACAGGGCAGCTCTGTAGGCCCTCTACTCTTTTCTATTTTTACCAATGACCTGCCACTGGCATTAAACGAAGCATGTGTCCATGTATGCTGATGATTCAACCTATACGCATCAGCAACCATAGCTAATGGAGTTACTGAAACCCTTAACAAAGAGTTGCAGTCTGTTTTGGAATAGGTGGCAAAGGAATAAACTGGTCCTGAACATCTCTAAAACTAAGAGCATTGTATTTGGTACAAATCATTCCCTAAGTTCTAAACCTCAGCTGAATCTGGTAATGGTCAAAACATATAGATTCAATGGGCTCCCGAGTGGCGCAGCGGTCTAAGGCACTGCATCTCAGTGCTTGCGGTGTTACTACAGACCCCCTGGTTCGATTCCAGGCTGTATACACAACCGGCCGTTATTGGGAGTCCCATAGGGTGACGCACAATTGGCCCAGCGTCGTCCGGGTTTGGTGGTGTAGGCCGTCATTGTAAATAAGAATTTGTTCTTAACAGACTTGCCTAGTTAAATAAAAAAGATGGGGAGAGGTCTGTCCGTAATAAAGAGATGCTCTGCTTTTTTGACACCACACTCCAAAAAGCAAGTTCTGCAGGCTCTAGTTTTGTTATTATTACCTGTAAGACAATTGGTTATTTACCAATTATTTGTTTACATTGTTTTCCAGAATATAGTTTTTGTTCAACTGCGTCACTCCAGTCAGCAGATGGCGATGTGTGTCTTTCAGGTGATGCTTCTTCCCACTCCAGTCAGCAGATGGCGATGTGAGTCTTTCAGGTGATGCTTCTTTTTAAAAAAACATTTTTAGTCATTTAGCAGACGCTCTTATCCAGAGCGACTTACATGAGCAATTAGGGTTAAGTGCCTTGCTTAAGGGCACATCGACAGATTTTTCACCTAGTCGGCTCGGGGATTAGAACCAGCGACCTTTCGGTTACTGGCACAACGCTCTTACCCACTAAGCTACCTGCCGCCCAGTCAGTCAGTCTTCCCACTCCAGTCAGCAGATGGCGATGTGAGTCTTTCAGGTGATGATTCTTCCCACTCCAGTCAGCAGATGGCGATGTGAGTCTTTCAGGTGATGCTTCTTCCCACTCCAGTCAGCAGACGGCGATGTGAGTCTTTCAGGTGATGATTCTTGCGTGACGTATATTCTAGTGGACGGGACGGGACGCTTTTTCTACAACAACAATTCAGCCGCCTTTGTAGCTTGCTAGCCAACATAAAACCAAAATATTGAAGCTCTTTAGACCATTTTTGTGTATATTAACATAAGTGTTTTAAACACACTGTCTGTGTATTTAGCAGTTACTCCATTTGATTTCACATTTACGTTATTAGCTATCTGGCTAAGTAACACTAGGCTAATGCTAACTAGCTAGATAACATCCCCAACCATGAGCTCACTAAGCTACTCTCCTCCTCCTAAAGAAGAGGTCGTCTGCTGGACAGAGAAAGACGTTACAGTGAAAGAAGAGGAGGAAGATGAGGATGTCACAGTTAAAACAGAAGTAGAGGGTGAAGCTGTTGCCGTGAAAGAAGAGGAAGAAGTTACAGCGAAAGAAGAGGAAGAAGGTTTCAGAGTGAAAGAGGAGGATGCAGTTTTTGGAGTGAAGGAGGAGGGGGAGATTACTGTCACGTTGGAGGAAGAAGAGGAGACTGGAGAGCTGATTAACACCAGTAAGTAGTATTTTAAAAACAGTGGCACAAACTCTGTAGTTGTTGAACTATTGAACTAATGTGTCGTCTTAAAGACTGCGGTCAAGTGATCCGTCATTCGCAAAACGTGGTCAAGCCACCCACCCTTCTGTTTCCGCCTGAATTATCTTACGGAATAGATACCATGTAACTGTACCGCGTGTTTTCTGGGAGGGAAACTGAGTCGGATGCTCTCTAATGCTCCGACAGAAACGATAGCTACAAATCATTCTAAAAATGACTTTGATATCACGGGTAGAGTGAGGCTGCTAGAGTGAGACTGCAGAGGTTACAGTAGCCCAACGTTGGTGCTGTTTAGGAAATGTTAAATTGTCAAAGCAAGATGTGTTCACGGTCATGATACACACACACAGGAAGATCTAAATGAGCTTGATATGTTTTTAGTATATAATTAATCCAGTGTGATGACCGTTGCTTACCCTAAGATGTCCATATTATGCCATCTTAAAATATGGGTTAATATAATTACTTATTCTATATTACAGTTAACTTTGAAGTAAAATTGGATGGTAAACATTTTGTCATGTCTGCCACTAGTACGTCACTAATCCATTTTCATTAACATCGCGTTATGCTGGCTTCAACATGGGGAACACTAGTTTACTGCACAGTGCATTAGGAAAGGATTCAGACCCCTTAACTTTCTCCACATTTTGTTAGGTTGAAGCCTTATTCTAAAATGGATTAAATCTTTTTTCCCCCTCATCAATCTACACACAATACCCCATAATGACAAAGCAAAAACAGGGTTTTTGCTAATTTATAAAGGAAAATACTGAAATATCACATTTACATAAGTATTCAGACCCTTTACTCAGTACGTTGTTGAAGTACCTTTGGCAGTGATTACAGACTCGAGTCTTCTTGGCTATGACGCTACAAGCTTGGCACACCTGTATTTGGGGAGTTTATCCCATTCTTCTCTGCAGATCCTCTCAAGCTTTGTCAGGTTGGATGGGGAGTGTCGCTGCACAGCTATTTTCAGGTTTCTCCATAGATGTTCGATCAGATTCAAGTCCGGGCTCAGGCTGGGCCACTCAAGGACATTCAGAGACTTGTCCCGATGCCACTCCTGCATTGTCTTGGCTGTGTGCTTAGGGTCATTGTCCTGTTGGAAGGTGAACATTCGCACCAGTCTGAGGTCATGAGCGCTCTGGAGCAGGTTTTCATCAAGGATCTCTCTGTACTTTGCTCCGTTCATCTTTCCCTCAATCCTGACAAGTCTCACAGTCACTGCCTCTGAAAAACATCCCCACAGCATGATGCTGCCACAACCATGCTTCACCGTAGGGATGGTGCCAGGTTTCTTCCAGATGTGACGCTTGGCATTCAGGCCAAAGAGTTCAATCTTGGTTTCATCAGACCAAATAATCTTGTTTCTCATGGTCTGAGAGTCTTTAGGTGCCTCTTGGCAAGCTCCAAGCGGGCTGTTATGTGCCTTTTACTGAGGAGTGGCTTTCGGTCTGGCCACTCTACCATAAAGGCCTGATTGGTGGAGTGCTGCAGAGATGGTTGTCCTTCTGGAATGTTCTCCCATCTCCATAGAGGAACTCTGGAGCTCTGTCAGAGTGACCATCGGGTTCTTGGCCACCTCCCTGACCAAGGCCCTTCTCCCCTGATTGCTCAGTTTGGCCGGGCGGCCAGCTCTAGGAGGAGTCTTGGTGGTTCCAAACTTTTTCCATTTAAGAATGATGGAAGCCACTGTGTTCATGGGAACTTCAATGCTGCAGACATTTTTTGGTACCCTTCCCCAGATCTGTGCCTCGACACAATCCTGTCTCGAAGCTCTACGGACAACTCCTTCGACCTCCTTCATGGCTGTGCTTTTGCACTGACATGCACTGTCAACTGTGGGACCTTATGTAGACAGGTGTGTGCCTTTCCAAGTCATGTCCAATCAATTGAATTTACCACAGGTGGACTCCAATTAAGTTGTAGAAACAACTCAAGTATGATCAATGAAAACAGGATGCACTGGAGATCAATTTGGAGTCACTTTTTCATTATGGGGTATTTTGTGTAGATTGAGGAGGGGAAAAAAACAATTTAATCAATTTTAGAATAAGGCTGTAATGTAACAAAATGTGGAAAAAGTCAAGGGGTCTGAATACTTTCCGAATGCGCTGTAGACAGAGCTAAGAGTCTCACCAAAGCAGTGCAAAATATCCGGTTAGACATTATTATTTTCTCTCTTGAACATTGGATGATCTGGGACAATAGCTGAAGTTTATTTTTATAGCGGACACTCCGGTGTCTTATTGCCCACATGTTCTATCCTCTCTATTTGATATGAATATGACTTGGCCCATTAAGACACTCAGGTTAATGCAGGTTAGATTTCCTCTCTATTTGATATGAATATGACTTGGCCCATTAAGACACTCAGGTTAATGCAGGTTAGATTTCTCGTGCCGTGCTATATCATGATCAAACAATGAATGAATCTAACCGAGTTCTAGGCTATATCATAAAGTTAGAAGTTATTTTTCTATAACCTAAAACATGGGATACCTAAAGTAATAATGAGACAGAGAAGGAACAATAGCAAGATATAAAAATCACATGAGAAATTCGAACAAACCGTACAGTTCAGCAAAGCATTATATAGACAGAAATGATGCATGCATGCAAGGCCCATTGCGAACCAAACGACGAAAAACCTAATCCTACTCAAATAAAACCTAATCCTACTTTAAATATCATAAAAGCATTAAGACAAATTCAAGTTATGAAGAGTATTCATAACTAATACTGGGAGACAGCTGTAAGTGGAAGAACCAGCTCTGTAAGCCCTTTGTAAAAGCTTTGAAATATGATTGAATGAAAGGCCTTTTTCTAGACTTGGCTTCCTACTCTGTAATTCTCAGGACATTTAATCCATACCAAGGCCTCCTTTAATACTCCATAATGTTTCATCTGTAGGTGCTACAGTCCTCCTTTAAGACTCTATAATGTTTCATCATTAGGTGCTACAGTCCTCCTTTAAGACTCCATAATGTTTAATCATTAGATGCTACAGTCCTCCTTTAATACTCCATAATGTTTCATCTGTAGGTGCTACAGTCCTCCTTTAAGACTCCATAATGTTTCATCTGTAGGTGCTACAGTCCTCCTTTAAGACTCCATAATGTTTAATCATTAGATGCTACAGTCCTCCTTTAAGACTCCATAATGTTTCATCATTAGATGCTACAGTCCTCCTTTAAGACTCCACAATGTTTCATCTGTAGGTGAAGCCTCCTTTAAGACTCCATAATGTTTCATCTGTAGGTGAAGCCTCCTTTAAGACTCCATAATGTTTTATCTGTAGGTGAAGCCTCCTTTAAGACTCCATAATGTTTCATCTGTAGGTGCTACAAAAGCAAAAATTGAAAGATGAGAATTGGTGTCATATTAATCTTTACCGCTTGCTCTGTAGTATGATTAGTATTTTGATTTCAATAAAACATTTCTTACATTAATTTATTACTATTGAAAAATATAAACATTAATATTGAAAATATACAATATTATTTGGCTAATTAGTCAATATATTGTTGAGCATAATATACTCTATGGACATATCAAAGTTCCAGCGTGGGATCTCTGCTTCTTTTAGAGATATGATACACTTGTTAAGCATTACCAACATAATGAATGTAAAAATGTATTTAAATAGTTTGCCCTCTGCTGGTGATTTGCAGGTCAAAGGAGAGCTGTGATTGGTAACATTTCCTACTTTGCCAATTTCTCTGTATAAAATGAGCCATAACATTAAAACTAGTAGAGATCCCGCTCTGACACTTTTGATGCAAAACCCACCACCACCACTATTGTTAAAATATCTTTCTCTGAGAAATTGTATGAGTATGTAATTTCCCAAATGTTTTGAGGATTCAATATACAGGTAACACTTGAGTCAATGAGGGATACAACGTATATTGAAAGCAGCTTCCACACAGCTGTGGTTCCTGAGTTAATTAAGCAATTAACATCCAGTCATGCTTAGGGTCATGTATAAAAATGCCCAGTTGACCATTATCTTGGCTACCATGGCTATAAGAAGAGATCTCAGAGACTTTGAAAGAGGGGTCTCAAAGGAGCGTAGGGGGTTTAAAGGGAGTTTGTGTCTCAGTCACTGGATCTCAACCCAATTTAACCCTTATGGGAGATTCTGGAGCGGCGCCTGAGACAGCGTTTTCCACCACCATCAACAAAACACCAAATGATTGAATTTCTCATCAAGGAATTGTGTTGCATCCCTCCAATAGAGCTCCAGAAACATGCAGAATCTATGCAAAGACACATTGAAGCTGTTGTGGGGTCCGAACGACCAAGACACTTTGTGTTTGGGATTCCTTTATTTTGGCAGGTATGACACTTTGTGTTGGGGATTCCTTTATTTTGGCAGGTATGACACTTTGTGTTGGGGATTCCTTTATTTTGGCAGGTATGACACTTTGTGTTGGGGATTCCTTACAGAGTCTGATTAACTTGTGGAAACCATTTTTCTGTCTCTGTTTGTAGCATGAATAAAGTTAGATGTATCGCGAGCCAGCGCTAACTAGCGTTAGTGAAATGACTGGACGTCTACAGGTATTCTATGCTACTGTTACTTGTAGACATCTAGTCTTTGCGCTAACACTAGGGACCAGAATCTCTCAGTATCTGTAAGATGTTTGCCATCATAGAGTGGGCCTCCCAACAAAACATTATTAACAGTGGATCAAATGCAGCCTATGACATTGATTGAAATACTGTAGTCCTCAATATCTGTTATTCTAGTGCTCTGCTCAGTCTAAAAACATGACATTCCATGAGAGCAAGATTCTAGTTGGAACTCTACATCTTTTGTTTTTCAAATTACACCAAGATTCTTTTAAATGAGACATTATTTTGTAAACTGGCCTCTGGTTTTTGAGGGATCTGGTTTGGATTCAACCTCCTAGCAAGAGAGTTGTGGAGGTTTCATTCAGGTCTCTATTTAAATAAACACTGTCAGGAGAAAGACCTTGGCAGGAGAAAGACCAGACTCAGAGGAAGCAGAGACGTCCAAACCAGCAAGACGACAACACTGCTCCCACTGTGGAAAGGTTTTTAACCAGTTAGGGGACCTGAAACAACATGAGAGAATACATACAGGAGAAAAGCCATACCAGTGCTCCAAGTGTGGAAAGAGTTTTACCCAGTTAGGGCACCTGAAAGGCCACAAGAGATTGCACACAGGGGAGAAGCCTTATCGCTGCTCCCAGTGCGGAAATAGTTTTACAGCGTTAGGGAGCCTGAAAATACATGAAAGAATACACACAGGAGAGAAGCCTTACTACTGCTCCCAGTGTGGAAAGAGGTTTGCCCGTTTAGGGCACCTGAAAGAGCATACGAGATTGCACACAGGGGAGAAGCCTTACCACTGCTCCCTGTGTGTAAAGAGATTTTCCTCATCGGGGTGCCTGAAAATACATGGGAGGACACACACAGGCGATAAACCTTTCCAATGCTCCCAGTGTGGAAATAGTTTTTCCTTGTTAGCGAGCCTGAAAAGACATGGGAGGACACACACAGGAGATAAGCCTCATTACTGCTCCCAGTGTGGAAAGAGTTTTAACCGGAAAGGACAACTGGAACAGCATGAGAGAATACACACAGGGGAGAAGCCCTACTACTGCTCCCAATGTGAAAAGAGTTTTGCCCGGTTAGGGGACCTGAGAAGACATGAGAGGATGCACACAGGAGAGAAGCCTCATCACTGCTCCCAGTGTGGAAAGAGTTTTAATCAGTTAGGTCACATGAGAAGACATGAGAATACACACAGGACATAAGGATGTAGGATACTGAACAGTAGGACATAGGACATATGTAGGATAATGAACAGTAGGACATAGGACAGATGTAGGCTGAACAGTAGGACATAGGACAGATGTAGGTCCAATACATGGTGGGTCAGTAGGCCGTAGAGACTCTGAATGTGTCTTGTGTATTGACTTTCCAGTGTTTTCCGTACTGCATGTATTATAGTGGATTGGGTTTGTGGATTTGTTTTCTGACTTCACAAAATGAATTTCCATGTAAATGGACAAAGTATATTGCTCTCCTTTTGAGAAAAGACAATTCCAGTTAGAGAAAGGTTTCCCAAACTCTACCCCAAAGAGTAGATAATAATAATAATTGGTCATTTAGCAGACACTCTTATCCAGAGCGACTTACAGGAGCAATTAGGGTTAAGTGCCTTGCTCAAGGGCACATCGACAGATTTTTCACCTAGTCGGCTCGGGGATTAGAACCAGCGACCTTTCGGTTACTGGCACAACGCTCTTAACCACTAAGCTACCTGCCGCCCAGCTCAGCTTTAATGTTGCAGATAGATTGTAGCTTCCACACTCTTGGCATTCTCTCAACCAGCTTCATGAGGTAGTCACCTGGAATGCATTTTAATTAACAGGTGTGCGTTGTTAAAATTTAATTTGTGGAATTTCTTTCCTTCTTAATGCGTTTGAGCCAATCAGTTGTGTTGTGACAAGGTAGGGGTGGTATACAGACGATAGCCCTATTTGGTAAAAGACCAAGCCCATGTTATGGCAAGAACAGCTCAAATAAGCGAAGAGAAACGACAGTCCATCATTACTTTAAGACATGAATGTCAGTCAATCCGGAAAATTTCAAGAATTCTATGATGAAACTGGCTCTCATGAAGACCGCCACAGGAAAGGAAGACCCAGAGTTACCTTAGATAGTTAGTAGGGGTGTAACGATTCGTTTTAACAACGATTCGATTTGTATCACGATTCGTGGTTGTCGATACGATTCAAGGACGATATTGGTTAATTTAGAACGATACGATCCGAAACGATTCAGTGACTTGAAATCGATTCAGTAACCTTTTAGCCAAAAATTCAACCAGTGTGACTGAAATAAATACCTGGATACTGGACAGTGCAGGTGAAGTTTCCTAGATTCCTGTTTCTTGTAAGGACCGCAATGGTGGCTTGATAATTTCTCGCTCGTCGGCTTCTCCTCTGTCGTCCGCCATGCTATGTTTTGTTGTCTTGGCGCCTTTGCGCTGCTGCTGGCGCGATGACGTCACGGATAGGCAGACTGAATCGAGTAATGTTTAAAGCCTTTATCATTAAAAGTGCTAAGAAAAAACATCCATATAAACAGGGGTGCACATCCCTTTTTCAGTGAGTTACTCAGGTGAGTACCAGCAGATGGTGTCTGGTACTCACCCCATATGTAGCGTGGTCTTAATAAGTACAGTCTTCCTCACTGTCCTCTTCAGTGTCGCCCCCCACTGTCCTCTGCTTCAGCTTCCTGCATGGTAGATGAAGATGCTGCAGATACACCTCCCTGTCCTTGGTTGAGCCTCCGATTAGCTGTCTCCATCCACAGGTCAACAGCAAGCTTTGGGTCAAATGTCTCTGTGGTCTGCTTTGACAGGTGAATGTGCATCAGGGCTGAGAGACGAGCATGTGACAGACAAGATCTGTACTTGGTTTTTATTATGTTGAGATGTGAGAATCCCCTCTCACAAGCTGCACTGCTTAAAGGCAGTGTAAGAGACCGCTTAACCACCTTGTTGATGTTGGAATAAGCATCTGGGTTACTTGTACTTACTATTTGGACCAAGTCATACACAGAAGAGGCTCCCAGGCGTTTTCCTGCCTGCTTTAAGCGCATCCATTCTGTCACAGTGGTATCTTTGTCAAGTTGCAAGGTGGCCTCATATTTCTTGAGAATGCTGCAAACTGTTGTGTTTCCAAAACTGTGGAGGTCTTGCATTTCCTGAGGCCATGTTGAAGGATCAAATACTAAGAAATGATCACATGACTTGAGGGAGTCATATCTGATTTCAAACTCTTCAATTAACCCCCTGAGTAAGTGTGTCTTGTCTCTGTCAGCATCAGCATTGGAAACAGTGTGTGCCCTGTGGCTTCCACCATCAAGCAGAAGTGTGAACTGTCCAATGGCCACCATGAGTTCATCCTTACATTCTCCAATGGTCAGCTTTTCCTTCTGAAACCTAATGGATGTGGTCTTCAAAATGTTGCAAATGTCAAGCATGTTTGACAGAAAGCACTGAAAACGCTCTGTGCAGATATGCTGCAAGTCACTTATCACTCGTAACCAGTTGCATTTTAATGGCTGGTAATAGTCTTGATATTTTTAACAGTGTTTCATGCCTCCATGCAGACCATCTGGTATTATGAAACTTACCCAGTTCCACAAAGGAGATCCCATTTTCTTCACATAGCTTTATTCAGTGCAGCAGTTTTTTTTGCTCCACCTTTTTGTAAATAAAACTGCAGCAGCTTGACCACAGAGTGATGAAATGTCTCACAGTAAGGAACGTTGCGATCAGCTGATTTTGCGCAATTCTCCAGTGTGTGTGCGGTGCACAGAATGTGCACAAGGGAGTCTCCAACCGCAGCATGTTGCCGGAGTTTTGGCACAACGCCGTTGTAGATACCTACGTTGACAGCAGCCCCGTCTGTGCACACAGCGACCAACTTTGTTGTCCAGTCATCCAAGCCTGTGTCCTGGAAAAGTCTCACAAGTCCGTCTGTTATGGCCTGTGCGGTTCGGTCAGCACCCAATTCAATCAGTCCAATAAAGTCCGAAGTAAACTCTCCGTTGCTGGACACAGACACAATGTAAACTATTTCCTGCTCAGTTTTTGTGATGTCCTCAGATCCATCAAAAAGCAGCCCCCAAAATTCAGCAGACTGCAACTTGGCTCGTAACTCCCCGCTGATGGTGTGAGCGATGCTCTGCATGATCCGTGTGCCCCCTTCACGTGAATGATATGCACCTCCGACATTTACTCCTAGCCGCTTCAGTAAAGGAACATCCTCAGAATAGGAAGACATGGGACGTGCGTGTTTAGCTTTATGGAAAGCGAAAAATATTAAACAGAGCTTGCCGCTGTTCTTCATTCAGCTTGTCTCGCCATCTGGCAAGTGGGCGACTGGACATTTATTCTCGGCTAGCTTTTAGCAATGGCTTGCGCCACATTCGTGTGCTCCTTGCTCTTTTCATGTTTGTCAAATAAAGGATGGTTGAAATTCTTTGAGCCTTTATAAAATGCACCTGTTTTGTCTGCTAGATGTGGATTTGAGCGGCAAATCTTGCACCACATTTCAGTGCGCTCATCGTTAGCTTCAAGCCACTGCACATCTTGGAGCCACTTTTCCGAAAAAAGTATTTTCTTCGGCTCTGGCTCCAGTTGGCGTTTCTTTGTAGGTGGCGAAACGCCAAAGAAGCTGCTTAATGTCTGTTGCTTTTTGGACATCCCTGACAGTAGTTGACAAGTAACATGTCATGTGTAAGGTTAGATGAGAAGATCGGTCAAGTACGCAAAGGCGCGTAGTAACACAAGTGGCATTACGCATTCCTGATTTTTGTCGCGCTTGCGTATCTGCGTACCAGTTATGTGCACCCCTGCATATAAAGTCTGACGTGCTTAAATCCAATGGGTTATTTCCTAGTATCGATACAATCAATTTATTACATTTTAAAACGATGTTAGATCGATATATGTTGTCCAAAAGGCCAACTCGCCGAGCACAGATCGATGTAGTTGGATCATAGGAATATAAATTGATACATCGATGTAGTAGATGGATCGTTACACCCCTACTCTACCCCTGTTCCTCTGAAAAGGGCAGTAGAAGCCGCTACCCCACGAGTGGAGTGAGCTCTGATACCCTGAGGCAATTGCCGCCCCGCTGCCTCATAAGCTGTCTCAATGCCTTCACAAAGCCAGTGAGACAACCGCTGTTTTGAAAGTGGTCTACCTAGTGCAGCCGCACCGTGACACACAAACAACTGAGGCGATGACCTAATTGCTGCTGTGCGCTCGACGTAACACGCCAAAGCGCGTACCGGGCACAGGCGATGGTGCTTCTCCTCACTCCTCTCTCTATGAGGAGGAGGAGAAAAAGCCCACAGCTCCACGGTCTGTGACCTATATGAACTCTTAATAACCTTTGGCACAAATGCCGGGTTAGGACGTAACACTGCTCTGCTCAGGTCACCATTGATGGCCAAGCAGTCAGGTCTCGTCGAAAAAGCACACAAATCACTGATCCGCTTAGCTGTAGTCAAAGCGAGCAACAGTGCTGTCTTAATAGACAGCATCTTGAGGGGTATTTGATTCAATGGCTCGAACGGCGACTTACATAGCGCTTCGAGTACCAAAGCCAAATCCCACTGAGGAAGCGTGACTCTAGATGTTGGCCTAAGTCGCCGCGTTCCTAATAGGAAGCGTTTCACTAGAGGGTGGCTAAAGACATTGTCTCTGCCAAACCCCTCATGACAAGCTGAAATCGCTGCTGCAAACACCCTAATAGTGGCCGGCGATTTTTGCTTATCAAACATGAGCTGTAGAAAAGAGAGAATACTCTCCACCTGACAGCTCATGGGGTCTACACCTTGTGTAACACACCATCGTGAAACACGTTCCATCTACTGGCATACATCTTAGAAGTGGAACTGGCACGTGAACCCTGTATGGTCCTGATCACTGCATCAGATAACCCACGGCGCTCTAGCCTGTCCCTCTCAGCAGCCAGGCCTTCAGTGGTTGGCCGATTATGGGCAACTTCCCTATCGTTCCTTCCGCCTGAGACAACGCGTCCCGTCAATGTGGAATTGGCCAAGGTGGCGCAATCAACATCTGACTCATCTCCGCAAACCAAGGAGCCCCCGGGCGATCGGGCGCTATCAGTATCACTGACAGCCCCCCTGACCTCACCCTGGCTAGCAGTGGGAGAATGCAGGACAGCGGAGGAATGCATACAGGAGAACTCTCGGCCACGGTTGGTGCGCAAAGGCGTCCCTTCCCAGTGGCGGTTCGTCCTGTTCCCTCAGAGAGAACCACAGAGGACATTGCGCGTTCACGCGTGACGCGAATAGGTCCACCTCGGCTCTCCCGAATTGTTCCCAAATCTGGAGAACAATGTCCGGATGCAGACACCACTCGTCGTCTCGAGGACCCCCTCTTGACATGAGGTCTGCTCCTACGTTCAAGTAGCCCGGAATGTGTGCTGCTCTCAATGAGCGAAGGTGCTCGTGAGCCCACAGCCACAATTCCTTTGCCGCCCGATGGAGAGCAGGAGACCTGACTCCTCCCTGGCGATTTATGTGAGCTACTGTGGTCCGGTTGTCTGACCAGACCAGCACATCGCGACCCCGAAGGGTAGACGCGAAGTGGGTCAGAACCAGTCGAACCGTTTCCAACTCCAAGAGGTTGATATGACGACCTGATTGAGGCCACACACCTCCTATCGCTTGGGTCTGACATGTCCCTCCCCATCCCGTCAGGGACGCATCCGTGAATACTGGGATGTGAGAGGACACCTTTCCTATCGGGACTCCGTGCGTGAGAACGCACGGGTTTCTCCAATAGTTCAGATCTGCACTGAGCGAGAGGGGAACCACCACCAACCGATGACGTTGACGCAATGGGTCTAGTCTTAGTTGGGCGAACCATCGCTGCATCCTGCGCATATGCAGGAGTCCCAGCGGAACCACAGAGTGGGCTGACGACATGAGACCCAAAAGTGACATGATCGACAGCGCCGTCACCGTGTGATTCGGACGACACTTCCTCAAGACTAGCAACAAGGCTAACCTTCGGGGGTCCGAAATTCGAGCCCTCATCCTCACAGTGTCTAGCTGTATCCCCAGGTAGACAATCTGATGAGTGGGCCAGGGCGCGCTCTTTTTCCAATTCACAGCAAACCCCAGACTTGTGAGATGCATCACTGTCTGTGTTGTGTGAGTGATCGCCAGCTCTGCTGAAGGGGCGAGAACCATTAGATCGTCCAGGTAGGCTAGTAGCCGTATTCCCTGACGACGCAACGATATCAATGCCGCCTCCACACATTTGGAAAATGTGCGAGGTGCCAGGGCGTACCCAAATGGCATCCTCGTGTATTCGTACGCCACCCCTTGAAAGGCGAACCGCAGAAACTTCCTGTGACGCGGCTGAACCGGCACATGAAAGTACGCGTCCTTTAGGTCTATAATCGTACAAAAGTCCCCTCTCTGGACACATTCCAGCAGACGTTTTGTCGTTAGCATTCGGAAGGGCCGTTTGGTTATGCTCTCGTTGAGAATGCGTAAGTCCAAAATCGGCCTCACTCCCCCCGTCTTTTTGGGCACTAGGAAATAAGGCGAATATAGCCCTTTGTTCCTTTGCTCCCGGGGAACTACTGTCACCGCCTCCTTCGCCAAAAGTTCCGTAATCTCTGTCATCAGAGCGGCCACTTTGTCTGGCGTTTTTATCACCGTCTCCACCACTCCCCTGAACGGGGGTGGGGTCCGGTGGAATTGGAGGGCATAACCCTTCTGCAACGTCTGTTCTAGCCAGCGTGAGAGGGTGCAGCTTCTTCGCCACTGCCAACAATGCAGAGAAAGTGGCTGAGCACGAAGCTGTGGTGCATCCAGCAGGAAGGACCTGTATTCCTCTATGGCCCTTACCGCCACTGTTCCCCGATATTGAAGTGGTGGAACAGCCCAAGGTGAGCATCCCGTGAAAGGGAGAGGAACCATCAATGCGTTCTGAGAAAGAAAGGGGAGCAGGGACGTCGTTTAAACCCATAACCGTCGTATTCCTGCCCTCCTTGAACGCATCGCGGGTCTGAATTGCGCTGACCGAGGTCACAGCCTGCGGCAGGGCACCATCCCCAGCAAGCGATTGCGTCATCTTAGGTGACTGCAATTCGCTATCAGAGCCCTTCACTACAGTACTCCTAGAAGTCTGTAGTATGAGGTCTCTATGAGGTAAAACAAGGCGGCGCCTTGATACCTTCTTAACTTTCACCTTCTGTGTGTGTTCAACTCTGCACCCCTGGTGGGTTGATTCACGCTCAGTGTGGTGAGTACTGGCTCGTTCTGTCAGGGGAGCTTATACTTTGGTTATACCCATAACCCTAGTAATCCGGCCCTCCGTGAACGTAGCATGGGTCTGAATCGCATTAACCGAGACCTTGGTCTGCGATAATGCGCCGTCCCCAGATAGCTGCTGTGTTACAATGCCTGGGGGCGCCGATACTCTGGACACCTTCGTGACCGCGGTAATCGGGCCCTCCGTGAACGCAGCATGGGTCTGGCTCGTACTAGCGGAGACCTTAGTCTGTGCTAGTGCGCCATCCCCAAATAGCGGCTGCGTCCTCATGTCAGAATCTGACCGGGACTGCTGCCTTCTATGTAAAGCACTTCTTATATGTGAAGTGTGATGTGACGACCTGATTGAGGTCTTATGGATACCTACTCTAAGTGCCTGTTCAGCAACGCACCCTCGGTGGGCTGAACGGCTCTTAGAGTGGTAAGGAAGAGAGGGTGAGATTTGAACGCTCTCGGACGTATTATGGAAAAGAGGCTCTTTTTTGACAAAGTCAGGTGGAGCCAACTCTTTATTAAATACATCAACAAAGGCATTTACATCAACACCCATCCCTTCAACCGAAGGGTGGGGGGGGAACAGTGGGCACGTTCGACACCATCGATGCGTCCTCTATCCACTCCCCCGCGTCCCGTCACGTACGCCTCCTCTTGCCTCCCTTGGAGGGCCAGGTCGGCGTCCTCTTCACCTCCCTCGCTGGCTGTAGTGGGGCTACCGTAGCTGCTGGAAGAGCGGGGCCCGTTCCCTTGCTGCTCGTGGCCGCCGGATGACGCCGATTACGCCGCCTCGCCGTAGACCCCGGTCTACTTGGAGGGGCGGAGGTAGATGGCCTTTGGGATGGAGCGGTGCCAAGTCGTCCTGCCAACGGCAGGTGCTTGGCCAGCTGTTTCTTCTCCTCCTCTAGCTTGGAAAAACGCTCCGTTGCCTCTTTGACTGCGACCCCAAAGAGGCCGTCGTCAGACAGGGGGGCGTTCAAGAGAGACGTCCTGTCTGCCTCTTTCATGGCTGTCAAGGACAACCAGAGGTGTCGTTCCCCGACCACCGAAGTGGCCATGGACCTCCCCGCGCAGACTGCGGACGCCTGTGTCAGGTGGAGTATGGCTCCAGAAATTCTGGACGCCTCCTCCACCTCCTCCGGTGCCAGCTCTGTCTTGCCCGTGGTTAAACGGGACAGAGAGGCCGCCAAGAGGGCAATGTTGTTAGCTGCTGCTACAGCTTGGGCTCCCAACCCAAAGGACTTCTCTAACAGCGACGCTGTGAGTCGGTCCTTCTGGGATGGCAACGTGGCCTTCTTGGAAGAGGGCCAAGGGCTCGAACCCGGTACGAGATACGCCGCCATGGCGCTCTCTAACCTGGGGATTCCCTGACCCTGGAATCTTCCTTCCACTCTCGTGAATGGGAGATACGCTTTTACTGGCGAACGCGCCGCTAAAGGTGCCTCCCACGAGCCCTCAACGTACCTAGCCAAAGAAGGCATGGCAGGAGCCACTGGCTCTGCCGCCTTCCTTGGCCTGGAATAAGGACCGCCCTCCATCATATCAACCTCCGGTGCGGAGGGAAGAGGGGGCAGCCCTATCTCCAGACGTTGCGCAGCTCTCTCAATGAGACCCGGAAAATCCGCTCTCAGAGAGGCTGCAGCGAAAGAGAGAGCTTCTGATCTCTCAGAGCTCGTATCCCCTTCGCTATAGGGACTACAAGCCCTCTCGCTCTCCAAGGGAAAGGGGGGCTTGAAAATATGAGGGATGGGGTCCGACTGTTCCATTGGAATGCCAGACCCCTCCTCAAAGTCCCTATCTTCCCCCGAGTCTGCACCGTCGGACGACGCCTCTGAAGCAGAGGCTAGTATCGACAGCACGTCCTCAAGGGGGATGTCCTCCCTGAAAAACGCCCAACGCTGCTTCCTCTCCTTTAAAGAAAGGAGGGCGCAGGAGGCGCAATTCGGGGGACTGCAGACGCCTTCCTTGGCATGCTGGGATCCCAAACACACGAAACACAGGTCATGGTGGTCACCGGTCGCCATGGAAGTGCATCTGCACTGAGCTCTGAAAAGAGCTTTTGGGGGTGGAAAATCTCCCGGTGTGCTCAATTAGACTACATTGATGACTGGAATATCAACAGCGTTTTTTCGTCCTGAGTCTTCGTGCTTCGTCTCTTCTTGGCTCTTCAGTCTAGTCATCCAGTCGCTGAAGATAAAGGGAGGCTGATTGAGGGGAGGCATCCCCTCTTATAGGGACACCTGTGCTCCTATTGGCTGCAGGTGTGTGCATAATTTTGTCTCAGGCTGTTGCTGCCTTAGGGCAGAGGGTAAACCACTAGGAGCAGAGCTCCCCTATGGGGCGGAGCTCCACGATATAGAACTTATCCTCTGCAGCAGAGGTAACTGGGTCTTCCATTACTGTGGCGGTCCTCATGAGAGCCAGTTTCATCAGAGCTTGATGGTTTTTGCGACTGCACTTTAAGAAACTTTAAAAGTTCTTGAAATGTTCCGTATTGACTTAAAGTAATGATGGACTGTCGTTCCTCTTTGCTTATTTGAGCTGTTCTTAATATGGACTTGGTATTTTACTAAATAGGGCTATCTTCTGTATACCCCCCTTACAAATTAACTTTTAAGAAGGCACACCTGTTAATTGAAATGCATTACAGGTGACTACCTCATGAAGCTGGTTGAGAGAATGCCAAGAGTGTGCAAAGCTGTCATCAAGGCAAAGGGTGGCTATTTGAAGAATCTCAAATATAAAATATATTTTGATTTGTTTTGATTTTTGGACCCCAGGAAAAGTAGCTTCTGCTTTGGCAGGAACTAACGGGGGATCCCTAATAAATACAAATACAAACACTTTTTTGGTTACTACATGATTCCATTTCTGTTATTTCATAGTTTTGATGTCTTCACTATTAGTCTACAATGTAGAACATAGTAAAAATGAAGAAAAACCCTTGAATGAGCAGGTGTTCTAAAACTTTTGACCGGTAGTGTATGTAAATTAGATATTTCTGTATTTAATTTAAATATATTTATGCACAACAGCGTTCTATTCAAGCTGGGAGAGAGCACGAGGAGGGTTCATGTCATGCAGGTTCAGGTAGCAGCTACAGGACAGTTGTATATTATTTAAAACATCAATTGGTAGCTGATTAGTATACATGGATAATTTATTTTAAAATCTGCAATGTTTGAATGTCCAGCTTTAATTACTGAACAAGTAATGACATTATTGCCACCAGCCAGCAGTCTAAAGAAATTGCAGCATTATGAC
Source organism: Coregonus lavaretus (assembly GCF_964263955.1). Taxonomy (NCBI): domain Eukaryota; kingdom Metazoa; phylum Chordata; class Actinopteri; order Salmoniformes; family Salmonidae; genus Coregonus; species Coregonus lavaretus. Next base: position 66,038 of record NW_028163939.1, on the reverse strand, counting down.
ACCGTGTATAGATTTCGTGAAACGTTAGGCCCTGTGTAGTTCAGTTGCTAGAGCATGGCGTTTGCAACGCCAGGGTTGTGGGTTCGATTCCCACGGGGGCCAGTATATACAAAAAAAAATGCACTCAGTAACTGTAAGTCACTCTGGATAAGAGCGTCTGCTAAATTACTAAAATGTAAACATGAGAAAATGACGACCAAATAGAGGCCTACCAATAAACCTTTATCCATTAGCTAAAGAAAAGCTTTACATGCTCTTGCACCACAGGAACCCTATCATCGATTAATTAGGCATGAAGCCGCATAGACATGTCTCTATTTCAGCACGATGTACAGCGATCGGTTTGTGAGTGGATATCTGGCTGAAACATTCGATTTTATTTTAATATTAGGGAGAAGGCCAAAGTCCAACCTTGTGGGGTCCAGAGAAACTGCGTTAACTTTAGAAAATGAGCTACTAAAAGCAGAAGGCTTCCTACGACTGGAGTATTATTTGAATGTTGGCCGAATCCCAACGTTTTTGTTGAACGGAAGTGAAGGCGGAGCCTGGCTCTTTTCTCTTGTTACTTTACGCTCCGTGCAGAGTAGAACACCAGACAACATGATTGAACAAAGGAGGAATGGTAAAATGATATCGGACGGTCACTTTTGAAAATGAGCTAAACAGAAGCCTACTGCTGGAGTATTATTTGTATGTTGGCGGAAGTCCTATTTTTCATTCGAACGGAAGTGAAGGTGGAGTCACATGTTCTCTATTCTCCATTTTGTCTTGTGACTTTAGGCAGAGAGTCACATGTTGAAATATAACGTCTCGGTCCTCTACCTCCCTGATCTAAAAGGTCTGTAGACTAGAGATAAACATCTAGTTAACTTCGCCTGAACTCTGCAATCGACCATAAACACACGTTTCTACAATGAATCAGGTGAGTTTAGATTAATTTAATCATTTTTATAACGGGTCTTTGTGGCCTACTTCCTGCTTTTACACTGCGCGCATTTAATGGTCCTTGACTTTTGGAAAATCATTTGTGTAGTTTAGCTGGTTACTCGTAGCCAGGCCCGGCGGCAGGATGAACTCGGCAAGGGGGCATCAGAAATGACTAAGGGGGCACAACTATTTTCGCTTGCTGATAACACAGGATAAATAATAATCGATAATACAATTACACACAATGTATTTGCAGCCACGCACAGCTGTCTTGCAGCAAGAATACAGGCTACTGCACTGCTTTACAAACATGGACAATTCATAAATAGCAAGTCATGACAACGCTACACGCACAACACCCAACAATCCAATGCAAAACAGTTGCTAATTACCGTAATAACACTTCCTCGTGCCAATACAATGCATTTCCAATCGCGGAAAGCAAACAATAATGGACAATGCACTACCAACGACTTATCGGTACAATGCAGCTTGGACGCAGCTACCAAGCTGTCTTCCCACAAGAGTGCCGTCCTACGCTGCGTGTGATAACAGATACATTAGTATTCCATAGCTACGAGTTGTTTATTTAAAAATGTTTTAGTCATTTAGTAGATGCTGTTATCCAGAACGACAATGCTGCCGTTGTGCCCCGTCAAAGCCACTTTGTAATATCCATCATACTATCAGCTACCTACCTAACTGTTAACATTAGCTAAATTCCATCCAGATACGCCTGAATGTTTTTTTCTTCTTCGTAGTATGTAACTTTGAAAGTAAACCTAAACCGTCACATTTTTCAACCAGTAAAATATGTATGACGTTTTGATGTCTTCACTATTATTCTACAATGTAAAACATTTTCAAAATAAAGAAAAACCCTTGAATGAGTAGGGGAGTCCAAACTTGATAAAGAAATGTGTGAGTAAGATATGACTAAAATGTCACACCCTCAGTTAAACTAATAATAGTACTAAAATGTAATACTCCTCCAATTTAGCCATGTGCAGAGTCAATGTCACGTTTGCCCCGTCAAGCTGAAAGCTATTGTAAACAATGCATTCGGAAAGTATTCAGACCCCTTGACTTTTTCCAGATTTTGTTATGTTACAGCCTTATTCTAAAATTGATTGAATTATTTTTTCCCCTCATCAATCTACACAGAATACCCCATAATGACAAAGCGAAAACATAAGTATTCAGAACCTTTGCTATGAGACTAAAAATTGAGCTCAGGTGCATCCTGTTTCCATTGATCATCCTTTAGATGTTTCAACAACTTGATTGGAGTCCACCTGTGGTAAATTCAATTGATTGGACATGATTTGGAAAGGCACACACCTGTCTATATAAGGTCCCACAGTTGACAGTGCATGTCAGAGCAAGAACCAAGCCATGAGGTCGAAGGAGTTGTCCGTAGAGCTCCGAGACAGGATTGTGTCGAGGTACAGATCTGGGGAAGGTACCAAAAAAATTCTGCAGCATTGAAGGTTCCCATGAACACAGTGGCCTCCATCATTCTTAAATATAAAAAGTTTGAAACCACCAAGACTCTTCCTAGAGCTGGCAGCCCCGCCAAACTGAGCAATCAGGGGAGAAGGGCCTTGGTCAGGGAGGTGACCAAGAACCCGATGGTCACTCTGGCAGAGCTCCAGAGTTCCTCTGTGGAGATCAGAGAACCTTCCAGAAGGACAACCATCTCTGCAGCACTCCACCAATCAGGCCTTTATGGTAGAGTGGCCAGACGGAAGCCACTCCTCAGTAAAGGGCACGACAGCCCGCTTGGAGTTTGCCAAAAGGCACCTAAATGACTCTCAGACCATGAGAAACAAGATTCTCTGGTCTAATGAAACCAAAATTAAACTATTTTGGCTGAATGCCAAGCGTCACGTCTGGAGGAAACCTGGCACCATCCCTACGGTGAAGCATGGTGGTGGCAGCATCATGCTGTGGGGATCCTTTTCAGCGTCAGGGAATGGGAGACTAGTCAGGATTGAGGGGAAAGATGAACACCGCAAAGTACAGAGATCCTTGATGAAACCTGCTCCAGAGCGCTCAGGACCTCCGACTGTGGCGAAGGTTTTACCTTCCAACAGGACAACGACCCTAAGCACACAGCCAAGACAACGCAGGAGTGGAATATGGTCTGGGTAAAGCATATTATAATTAGTCTCTGACATCCCTGACCTAGGGAAACAGCACGTGGTCTGGGTAAAGTGGGGGGTTAAGGCCAATCCAGAGATCACTGGGGTTTTTTGTTGGTGTGGGCATGCGCTTGGGCGGACTCTGATCTTTTGGAGCAATATGCACCTGTTGGTAACATGATACCCTCACCGTTCCATGTGTGCCTAGACCCCCGAATAGCAATATTCACAATGGGGATAGCAGTGACTCTCCATTTGGGATAAAAGCAAAAAATAATCCTGTTAAACAGTGGTAACACCACTGTTAGCTCATTTAAAAGAAATGGCATATTTGAATAATAGCTACATGTAATACAAGTTTAGGTTTGTATTAAATTTACATTGTTTTGTGCCAGTTGGCTGTAGGCTACTCCACTAGCAGCTTGCCAGTTGACTGTAGGCTACTCCACTAGCAGCTTGCCAGTTGGCTGTAGGCTACTCCACTAGCAGCTTGCCAGTTGACTGTAGGCTACTCCACTAGCAGCTTGCCAGTTGGCTGTAGGCTACTCCACTAGCAGCTTGTCAGTTGGCTGTAGGCTACTCCACTAGCAGCTTGCCAGTTGGCTGTAGGCTACTCCACTAGCAGCTTGCCAGTTGGCTGTAGGCTACTCCACTAGCAGCTTACCAGTTGGCTGTAGGCTACTCCACTAGCAGCTTGCCAGTTGGCTGTAGGCTACTCCACTAGCAGCTTACCAGTTGGCTGTAGGCTACTCCACTAGCAGCTTGCTAGGTGGCTGTAGGCTACTCCACTAGCAGCTTACCAGTTGGCTGTAAGCTACTCCACTAGCAGCTTGCCAGTTGGCTGTAGGCTACTCCACTAGCAGCTTGCTAAAAACTGTAATCAAGCTAGCCTTTTAGCTTCCCACAGATTTAGATGTGGCTTAGTGTTGTATGTTACGGTCTTGCTGAAAGGTGAATTCCTCTCCCGGTGTCTGGTGTAAAGCAGACTGAAGCAGTCTTTCCTCTAGGAAATCCTGTTTCTTTTCATCCTGTAAAACTCCCCAGTCTTTGACGACGTCAAGCATTCCTTTACCATGATGCAGGCATCACCATGCTTGGAAATAAGGAGGCAGTTACTCAGTGATATGATGTTGGATTTGACCCAAACTTAAGGCTTTGCATTTAGGCCCAATAAGTGTGTTCATTTGCGTGTAAATGTTTTAAGAGTATTACTAAGATGGATGTTCTGGAATATTTATATTCTCCTTTCTCTCTGTCATTTAGGTCATTATTGTGGATTATTGTGAATAGTCACATGTACAGGGTTGCAGGTGGTCATTATTGGGGATTATTGTGAAAATCTGTGTCTGGGTGGCTTAATACACCATACACAATATCATTATTAACAGAAGATGGGTTAGTCATTCAAAAAAATTATGTTAACTGCTATTATTTTACAGACCATATCACTTATTATGTGATTTCTTAACACCAACTTTACTTATGAACTAATTTAAGGTTACCTAAACAAAGGGGGTGAATACTTATCCAATGACTATATTTTAGTTTTTTGTTTGTACAAATTTGTAGAATTTTGTTTTCACTTTCACATTATGGAGTATTTTGTGTAGATCAATTACAAAAACTTATAATCAAATCTATTTCAATCCCACTTTTTAAAGCAACAAAATGTGAAAAAGTTATAGTGGGTGTAGACTTTCCATAGGAACTGTATAGCCTAATAAGCTGAACCCTGGCAAGACGGAGCTGCTCTTCCTCCCGGGGAAGGACTGCCCGTTCCATGATCTCGCCATCACGGTAGACAACTCCGCTGTGTCCTCCTCCCAGAGTGCGAAGAGCCTAGGCGTGACCCTGGACAACACCCTGTCGTTCTCCGCCAACATCAAGGCGGTGACCCGCTCCTGCAGGTTCATGCTCTACAACATTCGGAGAGTGCGACCCTGCCTTACACAGGAAGCGGCGCAGGTCCTGGTCCAGGCACTTGTCATCTCCCGTCTGGACTACTGCAACTCGCTGTTGGCTGGGCTCCCTGCCTGTGCCATTAAACCCCTACAACTCATCCAGAATGCCGCAGCCCGTCTGGTGTTCAACCTTCCCAAGTTCTCTCACGTCACCCCCCTCCTCCGCACACTCCACTGGCTTCCAATTGAAGCTCGCATCCGCTACAAGACCATGGTGCTTGCCTTTGGAGCAGTGAGGGGAACGGCACCCCTGTACCTTCAGGCTCTGATCAGTCCCTACACCCAAACGAGGACATTGCGTTCATCCACCTCTGGCCTGCTGGCTCCCCTTCCTCTGCGGAAGCACAGCTCCCGCTCAGCCCAGTCAAAACTGTTCGCTGCTCTGGCACCCCAATGGTGGAACAAGCTCCCTCACGACGCCAGGACAGCGGAGTCACTCACCACCTTCCGGAGACATTTGAAACCCCACCTCTTTAAGGAATACCTGGGATAGGCTAAAGTATTCCTTCTAACCCCCCCCCCCCCCCCCCCCCCCAAATTGTAAAGTGGTTATCCCACTGGCTATAGGGTGAACGCACCAATTTGTGAGTCGCTCTGGCTAAGAGCGTCTGCTAAATGACGTTAATGTGCCCTTGAGCAAGGCACTTAACCCTAATTGCTCCTGTAAGTCGCTCTGGTTAAGAGCGTCTGCTAAATGACTAAAATGTAAAATGTAAATGTAAATTTAGGAAGTTAATTTCCTTGGGAAGATAACTGCCGTGCTTCTCCATCCATTCATATATAGACTACTCTATTTAATTGAGACCAAACGCTCACCTGATCTGGCACGCCCAACTAGGAGAGGAGAGGACTCTGAACTAGGAGAGGAGAGGTATGGCTGCTGAACGAGGAGAGGTATGGCTGCTGAACTTGAAACGGCAAGAAAGATGAGCGGTCCGTTGCACTTTCTCTTGACCTACGTTTTGCACGTAGGATATAGCCTGTCTTTTAGGAGCGGGAATATTTTCAGTCAGAGACAAATAAATGGATAATTAATATATATTGAGAAGGAGAAGACTCAACGCTCGATCCCCATGTTGCGCCTTTTGCTTTATATTGATAATCACATTTTGGGATTTCACCTCGACTCACGTTTGTTGAGCGTCCCCAACTTCTTTCTATTAACAGACACTGTAGTAAACTATAGCCTAATTATATTTAAGTGAATTTCCTTGGAAAGATAACTGCCACGTGATTTATTCGCCCATTCATAGGTAGCCTGGTAGGCTAGTGTGTGAATAATTTGACAGAGGTGCTTTTAATACAATAGCTAGGCTAACGCATACACAGCAGAAAGACACCGTTTCCAAATAATCTGCGGGACAAGTATATTTATCACAACGTTTTCTGTCTGACCGCCCTCAACATGAAAAATACGGACCGCGCTGCAATGATCGTGATCCTCTGTAGCTCAGTTGGTAGAGCACGGCGCGTGTAGTGGGTTCAATCCCCGGGACCACCCATATACAAAAATGTATGCACGCATGACTGTAAATCGCTTTTGATAAAAGCGTCTGCTAAATGGCATATTATTATTATTATTATTATTATTATTATTATTATTATAGGCTCTGTCGGAGCCCGCAGCCCTCTACCTCCAAACATCTTTGTTGTACCATTTGAAAGTGGAAAGAAATATATACAGTTCCAGTCAAAAGTTTGGACACACCTACTCATTCAAGGGATTTTCTTTATTTTTACATTGTAGAATAATTGTGAAGACATCAAAACTATGAAATAACACATATGGAATGATGTAGTAACCAAGAAAGTGATAAACAAATCAAAATATATTTTATATTTGAGATTCTTCAAAGTAGCCACCCTTTGCCTTGATGACAGCTTTGCACACTCTTGGCATTCTCTCAACCATCTTCTTGAGGTAGTCACCTGTAATATATTCTGATTTGTTTAACACTTTGTTGGTTACAACATGATTCCATATGTGTTATTTCATAGTTTTGATGTCTTCATTATTATTCTACAATGTAGAAAATAGTATTTAAAAAAAACCCTAGAATGTGTAGGTGTCCAAACTTTTGACTGGTACTGGATGTTATTACATTTTAGTACATTTGTCAGCCAAAACATGAAACCCACCCTTTTTTTCATGTGTTCTATCGCAAACTGTCATAAACATAAAGCTTTCCAACGTAACATCAACTATCCAATCAAAGCCACATTGACAATTAAGAAATTAGCACATCGATTACAAAAAAATTCTATTGAATATATTTAAATCCCACATTGTAACGTAACAAAATGTGAAAAAGGTTCAAGGGAGTGCAGACGTTCTAAATGCAATGTATTATTTTATGTTAACATTTCAAAATAGTCTGATGCATATCCTGTAGATCACATCAAATAGCCTGTAGATCACATCAAATAGCCTGAAGATCAGATCAAATAGCCTGAAGATCAGATCAAATAGCCTGAAGATCAGTTCAAATGGCCTGTAGATCAGTTCAAATAGCCTGAAGATCAGTTCAAATAGCCTGAAGCCTGTATTATTTTTAACATGCTGTGAAAGTAGTACTCACTTTTAGGAATGGGTAATCGTTTACAAGTTGCAAGCTATATCATAAACCCATCGTTGAAAAACACATTTTTCATTTTCTGTGGTTTGGTAACTCCTGTTGTTCAACGGACCGGAATGAAGAAGCAGAGTTTGGAAAAAATGTATTTGGTGTCCATTACATCTTAAACAGCAAGGGGGCATTGTTTCCACTCCGTTGTGGCCGTCCCCATTTAAATGCAAGACCTCGACAGACCATTGTTGTGTTGTTTTACCCTCAGTGTACTAACATGAGTACTCCACTACCCTCTTTTTGGGATTTACAGGAAACACCTATCCCAACCCCCTCCTTCCTCTCCCTCCAACCCTCCTCCCCCCTCCCCCTCTTGGGGTCCCCAGGTCGTGCCTCTCCTGGTAACTTACTGCTGGGTCTGAAGAGGGTGTCTGTGCTGCTGGTCGACTGCAGGAAAACACCGGGACGGAGTGGGTTTATGCTCTTACATACATTTATTTTGGGACACTCCCTAGATGTCCTTAATTACCATTAAATACAATCACTAACCTTCTTAAAATGTAGAATCATTAGAAGCACTCCTACCCCATTGGTTACATTGATGATTTGAACCCATCCAAAATCTGATCACAAGAGTTTGGAAAGCTGGACCTTGAACTAACTTCGATATGTCTTTGTTTCACAGGGGACAGCCCTAACCGTCGCTCTCTCAGTAGAAAGGGCTTATCATCTGGGAAGGCTAACCAACATCATGATGCTGATGAGACAGAGAAGAGTCTCTCCAGATCAGAACACCTCAAGAAACACCAGCAGAGACTTACAGGGAAGAAACCTCACCGCTGCTTTGACTGTGGAAAGAGTTTCACCTCTTCAGGAAATCTTAAAACACACCAGAGAATACACACAGGAGAGAAACCTTTTGGTTGTGATCAGTGTGGGAAGAGATTCACTCGGTCAGGACACCTGGCTAGACACAAGATAATACACTCAGGAGAGAAGGCTTTTGGTTGTGATCAGTGTGGGAAGAGATTCACTCAGTCAGGACACCTGGCTTTACACAAGAGAATACACACAGGAGAGAAGCCTTTTGGTTGTGTTCAGTGTGGGAGGAGATTCACTCAGTCAGGAAGCCTGGCTGGACACAAGAGAATACACACAGGAGAGAAGCCTTACCACTGCTCAGACTGTGGAATGAGCTTAACCACTTCAAAAGGACTTCTCGTACACAAGAGAATACACACTGGAGAGAAGCCTTTTGGTTGTGATCAGTGTGGGAAGAGATTCACTCGGTCAGAACACCTGGCTGGACACAAGAGAATACACACAGGAGAGAAGCCTTACCACTGCTCAGACTGTGGAATGAGCTTAACCACTTCAAACTGACTTCTAGTACACCAGAGAACACACACAGGAGAGAAGCCTTTTGGTTGTGATCAGTGTGGGAAGAGATTCACTCAGTCAGGAAGACTGGTTGAACACAAGAGAATACACACAGGAGAGAAGCCTTTTGGTTGTGATCAGTGTGGGAAGAGATTCACTCAGTCAGGAAGCCTGGTTGAACACAAGAGAATACACACAGGAGAGAAGCCTTTTGGTTGTGATCAGTGTGGGAAGAGATTCACTCGGTCAGGAAACCTGGCTGGACACAAGAGAATACACACAGGAGAGAAGCCTTTTGGTTGTGATCAGTGTGGGAAGAGATTCACTCAGTCAGGAAGCCTGGTTGAACACAAGAGAATACACACAGGAGAGAAGCCTTTTGGTTGTGATCAGTGTGGGAAGAGATTCACTTGGTCAGGAAACCTGGTTGAACACAAGAGAACACCACACTGTTGGGTAACCTTTCCACTTTTGTTAGCTCAATCCAGTTAATGGTAGACTAGTGTACACACACCGGAGAGAAGCCCTACAGGGTGAGTTTTGCCACCTCAAGCGTTCTTAATGTGGCCTTCCTTAGTGTAATTTGATGTACTGTCAACAAGGGGTCCACCCTCTGATAACTGTAACTATCCATTATTTCCAGATTTCTATTAATTGCAATGTGAGTGAAATAGTCTGTGTTTGAATGGTGTGGGCGTACGTACCCCAACAACAGAATGGTGTGGGTGTTTCCCAACAACAGGATTGGTCAGCTCAGAGAAAGCAGGGCGGTAGCTCCTCCCCCTCTCTCTCTGCAAGTCTATTGTTAGGGTTAAGGCAAGGGTCCGTTTACCATGTAGACTCTTTGGTTTGCTAAGCAAGCAAGCTAGCGGGATCTGAAGACTGATAACAATGTCTGAGGACAATTCACCATCACCATGATCAACCCCGTCTACCATCCAACTCACCATGATGAACCCTGTCTACCATTCGACTCACCATCACCATGATCAACCCTGTCTACCATCCAACTCACCATTACCATGATCAACCCCGTCTACCATCCAGCTCACCTTATTTTGAAATGACATGATATTGTTTGGCAGAATGAACACAGTGTAGTGAATATTTTCCCAAACTGCGTTACCCACTCCCGTCAGCAGATGACGATGTGAGTCTTTCAAGAGCTGTTTCCTCCAGTGGACAGGACGCTTTTTCAACAACAACACAGACTCATCAGAAGCCTTGGTAGCTTGCTAGCAAACAAACAAACCACAACATTTGCTGCTTCAGTGTTTTTAGATATTTTTCTCAGATGTTACTATGGTATACTGAAGTATAATTACAAGCATTCCATAAGTGTCAAATGCTTTTATTGACAATTACATTAAGTTTATGCAATGAGTTAATATTTGCAGTGTTGACCCTTCTATTTCAAGACCTCTGCAATGGCATGCTGTCAATTAACTTCTGGGCCACATCCTGACTGATGGAAGCCCATTCTTGCCTAATCAATGCTTGGAATTTGTCAGAATTGGTGGGTTTTTGTTTGTCCACCCGCCTCTTGAGGATTGACCACAAGTTCTCAATGGGATTAAGGTCTGGGGAGTTTCCTGGCCCATGGACCCAACATTTCGATGTTTTGTTCCCCGAGCCACTTAGTTATCACTTTTGCCGTATGGCAAGGTGCTCCATCATGGTGGAAAAGGCATTGTTCGTCACCAAACTGTTCTTGGATGGTTGGGAGAAGTTGCTCTCTGAGGATGTGTTGGTACCATTCTTAATTCATGGCTGTGTTCTTAGGCAAAATTGTGAGTGAGCCCACTCCCTTGGCTGAGAAGCAACCCCACACATGAATGGTCTCAGGATGCTTTACTGTTGGCATGACACAGGACTGATGGTAGCGCTCACCTTGTCTTCTCCGGACAAGCTTTTTTCCGGATGCCCCAAACAATCAGAAAGGGGATTCATCAGAGAAAATGACTTTACCCCAGTCCTCAGCAGTTCAATCCCTGTACCTTTTGCAGATTATCAGTCTGTCCCTGATGTTTTTTTTTTGCACAATTGGTGGCTGACTAAATACTTTTTTTCCCCACTGTGCAAATTGCCATCATAAAAACTGAGGCAGCAGACTTTGTGAAAATGTATATTTGTGTCATTCTCAACTTTTGACCACGACTGTATATTAACAGCAGGGTTTTAAACACAGTCTGTGTGCTTACTAGTTATTACATTTCATATACAGTTGAAGTCGGAAGTTTACATACACTTAGGTTGGAGTCATTAAAAATCGTTTTTTCAACCACTTTACAAATTTCTTGTTAACAAACTTTAGTTTTGGCAAGTCGGTTAGGACATCTACTTTGTGCATGACAACAATTCTTTAAAAACAGATTATTTCACTTATAATTCACTAAATCACAATTCCAGTGGGTCAGAAGTTTACATACACTTAGTTGACTGTGCCTTTAAACAGCTTGGAAAATTCCAGAAAATGATGTCATGGCTTTAGAAGCTTCTGATAGGCTAATGTACATAATTTGAGTCAATTGGAGGTGTACCTGTGGATGTATTTCCAGGCCTACCTTCAAACTCAGTGCCTCTTTGCTTGACATCATGAGAAAATGAAAATAAATCAGCCAAGACCTCAGAAAAAAAATTGTAGACCTCCACAAGTCTGGTTCATCCTTAGGAGCAATTTCCAAACACCTGAAAGTACCACATTCATCTGTACAAACAATAGTACGCATGTATAAACACCATGGGACCACGCAGCTGTCATACCGCTCAGGAAGGAAACACGTTCTGTCTCCTAGAAATGAACGTACTTTGGTGCGAAAAGTGCAAATCAATCCCAGAAAAACATCAAAGGACCTTGTGAAAATGCTGGACAGATACAAAAGTATCTATATCCACAGTAAAACGAGTCCTATATCAACATAACCTGAAAGGCCGCTCAGCAAGGAAGAAGCCACTGCTCCAAAACCGCCATGAAAAAGCCAGACTACGGTTTGTAACTGCACATGGGGACAAAGATCGTACTTTTTGGAGAAATGTCCTCTGCTCTGATGAAACAAAAATAGAACTGTTTGGCCATAATGACCATCGTTATGTTTGGAGGAAAAAGGGGGTGGGGGGGTTGCTTGCAAGCCGAAGAACACCATCCCAACCGTGAAGCACGGCGATGGAAGCATCATGCTGTGGGGGTGATTTGCTGCAGGAGGGACTGGTGCACTTCACAAAATAGATGGCATCATGAGGAAGGAAAATTATGTGGATATATTGAAGCAACATCTCAAGACATCAGTCAGGAAGTTAAAGCTTGGTCGCAAATAGGTCTTCCAAATGGACAATGACCCCAAGCATACTACCAAAGTTGTGGTAAAATGGCTTAAGGACAACAAAGTCAAGGTATTGGAGTGGCCATCACAAAGCCCTGACCTCAATGCTATAGAACATTTGTGGGCAGAACTGAAAAAGCATTTTCGAGCAAGGAGGCCTACAAACCTAACTCAGTTACACCAGCTCTGTCAGGAGGATTGGGCCAAAATTCACCCAACTTATTGTGGGAAGCTTGTGGAAGGCTACACGTAAAGTTTGACCCAAGTTAAACAATTTAATGGCAATGCTATCAAATACTAATTTAGTGTATGTAAACTTCTGACCCACTGGGAATGTGATGAAATAAATAAAAGCTGAAATAAATCATTCTCTCTACTATTATTCTGACATTTCACATTCTTAAAATAAAGTGGTGATCCTAACTGATCTAAGACAGGGAATTTTTACTAGGATTAAATGTCAGGAATTGTGATAAACTGAGTTGAAATGCATTGGGCTAAGGTGTATTTAAACATCCGACTTAAACTGTATATGTTGTTAGTCAGATAGCTTGTTATGATAGCATTAGCGTAGTGCTAAGCTAGTTTTAAACACAACAAACATACAAACCAAAACATTGGCGCTATTTTGACCATTTTGTGTATATTCACATGATATGCTCTACCAATTGAGCTACAGAGGACCACTATTAACAGCAGAGTTATAAACACACAGTCTGTGTGCTTACTAGTCATATATATATGTTGTTATTCAGCTAGCTTGTTGAGATAGCCTAGCACTGCGCTAATGCTAATTAACTAGCTAGCCAACTAACGTCCACAACCATGAGCTCAATAAGCTACTCGCCCCGTACAAAAGAAGAGGTCTGCTGGTCGGAGAAAGAAGCTCTGGGGCTGAACATTGTTGTGAAAGAGGAAGAGGAGGATATCACAGTGAAAGGGGAGGAGGGGGAGATGACTGTCACAGTCAAAGGGGAGGAGGGAGAGATGACTGTCACAGTGAAAGGGGGAGGAGGAGATTACTGTCACAGTGAAAGGGGGAGGAGGGGGAGATGACTGTCACAGTGAAAGAGGAGAAGGAGGGTGAGATGACTGTCACAGTGAAAGGGGAGGAGATGACTGTCACAGTGAAAGGGGAGGAGGGGGAGATGACTGTCACAGTGAAAGGGGAGGAGGGGGAGATGACTGTCACAGTGAAAGGGGGAGGAGGAGATGACTGTCACAGTGAAAGAGGAGAAGGAGGGTGAGATGACTGTCACAGTGAAAGGAGGGGGAGATGACTGTCACAGTGGAAGGGGAGGAGGGGGAGATGACTGTCACAGTGAAAGGAGAGGAGGGGGAGATGACTGTCACAGTGAAAGCAGGGGGAGATGACTGTCACAGTGAAAGGGGAGGAGGGGGAGATGACTGTCACAGTGAAAGGGGAGGAGGGGAGATGACTGTCACAGTGAAAGGGGAGAAGGAGGGGGAGATGACTGTCACAGTGAAAGGGGAGGAGGGGGAGATGACTGTCACAGTGAAAGGGGAGGAGGGGGAGATGACTGTCACAGTGAAAGGGGAGAAGGAGGGTGAAGAGGATGGATATATGATTAACAGCAGTGAGTTGTAACTATCCCAAAGCCTAGGACCAAGAGGCATGGAGAGGCAGCCTTTAGTTACTATGCCTCCCAGCCTCTGGAATAGCCAGAGAACCTGAGGGGGAAGGAAACTGTGACATTTTAAAAAAGAGATCTTAAAACACACCTTTTTAGTGGTGCTTTTCCTCAGGGTGCTTTTTAGTCGTGCATTTTTTATTGTAATTCTTTAGTTTTTTATCCTCTTATATTTGTGTAATACATTTTTATTTTTTTTAGTAGTTTTTTTCCTGTGAAGCACATTGTGTTCCATTCCATGTCTGAAATGTGCTGTATAAATAAAGCTTGATTTGATTCTCTATGGTGTTATTAGGTCCCTAATATTGAGTTAGGCCTATAAGGTAAGATAGACTGATATGATTGAAATCTTTATGGTGTTATTGAATTTAAACAACAAGGCACTCAACCCCGTGGATTATTGTGAACAACTAAGAGCTTTTCTCTAACATGACGTGAAGAGCGAATAACACAACTAAGAGCTGTTTGTATTGGAGATTTTTAGTTAACTACTTAGACAACGTAACAAACCAATTATATGATTTATACAGTTTTGTATAATTAAACGCCTATATACCTATGGATTAAGAACCAATTAAAGGGTTTAAAAAGAGCCATGATGAAATGGCTCTATAGGTATTTTTCCCATTACATATATTATAATATGCTTAGCAATAGTAGAGACATTTCTTTAGTGCAAATGCTGTGCTTCTGATAACTGATGGTTCCCTCTAGCTCCCTGCATCTGGTCTGGGCCTGTAGTCAAGGACATGGGATGTAGATAAACTTCAGGAACAGATACACCTGTATTGTAGTAACGGAACTAACGTTATCACTTGTTTGTGCGCTATGACCCAATACACATAGCCACAAGAAGAAACTATAGTGGCTCAAGGTCAAGGGAGGGTGGCTGTTTGGATAAAGAGGGGGTTCCGATATGATATGAAAAGGAGTCCAAGCAGACATGGGGATAGACAGGAAAGAAGCTAGACAAAGAAACCATAGTGGCTCCGATATGATATGAAATGATGAAGCTGTATAAAAAGAGAGCTCCAAGTCTGGGACTGCAGTTGCTCTGCAGACCAGCTCGGCTGTATTGCTTGTGAAATAAAGTATATCTTGATTCTACAAAAACTCTGAAAGTACTTTGTTTGTTTTAATAAGTATAGGGATAATTTACTACAACAATAGCAGCTAAATAGCCGCTAAATACTGTATATACAGTGCCTTCAGAAGTATTTATACCCCTTCCACTTTTTCAATTTCTGTTGTTACAACCCTGAATTTAAAATGGATTAAATTGAGATTCATTTAGTCACTTGTATGAACACAATACCCCAAAATATCAAAGTGGAATCATGTTTTTCGAAACAAATTAATTAAAAATGAAAAGCTGAAATGTCTTGAGTTAATAAGAATTCAACCTATTTGTTATTACAAGCCTCAGAAAGTTCAGGAGTAACATTTTTCTCAACAAGTCACATAATAAGTTGCATGGACTCACTCTGTGTGCAATAATAGTGTTTAACATGATTTTTAAATGACTACCTCATCTCCGTAACCCAATTATCTGTAGTGTCTCTCAGTCGAGCAGTGAATTTCAAACACAGATTCAACCACAAAGACCAGGGAAGTTTTCCAATGCCTCGCAAAGAAGGACACCTATGGGTAGACGACATTGAATATCCCTTCATTCATTACACTTTGGATGGTGTATCAATATACCCAGCCTCTACAAAGATAGAGACATCCTTCCTAACTCAGTTGCCGGAGAGGAAGGAAACCATTCAGGGATTTCACCATGAGGCTAATTTTGACTTTTAAACAGTTACAGAGTTTAATGGCTGTGATAGGAGAAAACTGAGAATGGATCAACAACATTGTAGTTAATCCACAATACTAACCTAAATGACAGAGTGAAAAGAAGGAAGCCTGTACAGAATAAAGTTATTCCAAAACATGCATCCTGTTTGCAACAAGGAACTAAAGTAATAATGCAAAAAAATTTGGCAAAGCAATTAAGTTTTTGTCCTGAATACAAAGTGTTATGTTAGGGACACATCCAATCCAACACAGTACTGAGTACCACTCTTCAAATGTTCAAGCTTAGTGGTGGCTGCATCATGTTATGGGTATGCTTGTAATCGTTAAGGATATATTCACCTGTCACCAAATAATTGATTAAAACACACTGTTTTGCAATGAAGGTCTACAGTAGCCTCAACAGCACTGTACGATAGCACAACTCCCTTCCATAGACTTACACAGTAATTATGACAACTTCCGGAGGAAGTCCTCCAAGCTATCAGAGCTCTTGCAGCATGAACTGACATGTTTTCCACCCAATCAAAGGATCAGATAATTCATCTAGTACTGAAAAAACAAGCTAAAGCTAGCTAGCTAACACTGCAGTGCGTAAAATGTGGTGAGTAGTTGACTCAAAGAGAGAGAAAGACAATAGTTTAGCAGTTTTCAACAAACTAATTTATTCAAAAATGAAGGAGAAGGAAGAGAGAGAGAATTCATCATTTCTTTTCACTTTCAGTTTCACTTACTTAGCTAGCAAATGCAGCTGGCTA
The DNA here is from genome assembly GCF_964263955.1 of Coregonus lavaretus. Lineage (NCBI taxonomy): Eukaryota > Metazoa > Chordata > Actinopteri > Salmoniformes > Salmonidae > Coregonus > Coregonus lavaretus. The sequence goes on along the minus strand of NW_028163939.1, from coordinate 49,529 downwards.
GTTTAGTTACTCAAACACCCTGCTCCAACAGAGGGATGCTATGTTAGCTAGCTGGCTAGTTTAGTTACTCAAACACCCTGCTCCAACAGAAGGATGCTAGGTTAGCTAACTGGCTAGTTTAGTTACTCAAACACCCTGCTCCAACAGAGGGATGCTATGTTAGCTAGCTGGCTAGTTTAGTTACTCAAACACCCTGCTCCAACAGAGGGATGCTATGTTAGCTAGCTGGCTAGTTTAGTTACTCAAACACCCTGCTCCAACAGAGGGATGCTATGTTAGCTAGCTGGCTAGTTTAGTTACTCAAACACCCTGCTCCAACAGAGGGATGCTATGTTAGCTAGCTGGCAAGTTTAGTTACTCAAACACCCTGCTCCAACAGAGGGATGCTATGTTAGCTAGCTGGCTAGTTTAGTTACTCAAACACCCGGCTCAAACAGAGGGATGCTATGTTAGCTAGCTGGCTAGTTTAGTTACTCAAACACCCTGCTCAAACATATAAACATATCTGAATTTGACCATTAAAAACTCTTGTTTGCAACTGTTGGACAAATGATTACACCCTAGATAAGCTATTTGCAGGCAAGAGAGTGCAAGGCGGTATTGAGTCACTGTCCGTATGTCACCTACGTTGTAAACTTTCATTCATAGACTAGGTTGTAGCAACCTCATGATGGGTATTGGGAAATGTTGAGTATCATGTAGTACCCTAAACCTATCGATGTTACATTGAACTGGGTGAATGGAATATGAATGACAGTCATCCAACAAGCTGTAATAGAAATAAGGCCATGCTCATTAAAAAATAAATAATGGTCCTCCCTCATCTTAAACGGCATTTACGGCCACTGTTGTCTAGCAATGATCAACAACCAATTTGACGGAGCGTGAAGAAGTTGTAAAATAATAATGGGGAAATGTTGCACAATCCAGGTTTAGAAAACTCTTAGAGACTTACCCAGAAAGACTCAACTGTAACCGCTTCTAAAAGGTGCTTCTATAAAGTATTGACTCGGGTGTGAATACATACACTACCGGTCAACATATTTAGAACACCTAATCATTTAAGGGTTTTTCTTTAATTTGACTATTTTCTACATTGTAGACTAATAGTGAAGACATCAAAACTATGAAATAACACATATGGAATCATGTAGTAACCAAAAAAGTGTTAAACAAATCAAAATATGTTTTATATTTGAGATTCTTCAAATAGCCACCCTTTGCCTTGATGACAGCTTTGCACACTCTTGTCATTCTCTCAACCAGCTTCACCTAGAATGCTTTTCCAACAGTCTTGAAGGAGTTCCCACATATGATGAGCACTTGTTGGCTGCTTTTCCTTCACTCTGCGGTCCGACTCATCCCAAACCATCTCAATTTGGTTGAGGTTGGGGGATTGTGGAGGCCTGGTTATCTGATGCAGCAGTTACATCACTTTCCTTGGTAAATTAGCCCTTACACAGCCTGGAAGTGGGTCATTGTCCTGTTGAAAAACAAATGATAGTCCAACTAAGTTCAAACCAGATGGGATGGTGTATTGCTGCAGAATGCTGTGGTAGCCATGCTGGTTAAGTGTGCCTTGAATTCTAAATAAATCACAGACAGTGTCACCAGCAAAGCACCCCCACACCATAACACCTCCTCCTCCATGCTTTACGGTGGGAAATACATATGCGGAGATCATCCGCCAAAGCCTATTCTCCCTCAGGAGACTGAAAATATTTGGCATGGGTCCTCAGATCCTCAAAAAATTACACAGCTGCACAATCGAGAGCATACTGACTGGTTGCATCTCAGACTGTTATGGCAACTGCTTGGCCTCCCGACCGCAAGGCACGACAGAGGGTAGTGCGTACGGCCCAGTACATCACTGGGGCCAAGCTTCCTGCCATCCAGGACCTCTATACCAGGCGGTGTCAGAGGAAGGCCCTCAAAATTGTCAAAGACTCCAGCCACCCTAGTCATAGACTGTTCTCTCTGCTACCGCACGGCAAGCGGTACCGGAGTGCCAAGTCTAGGTCCAAAATACTTCTCAACAGCTTCTACCCCCAAGCCATAAGACTCCTGAACAGCTAATCAGGGCTACCCGGACTATTTACACTGCCCCCCCCCACCCCAGCTTTTTACGCTGCTGCTACTCTGTTAATTATTTATGCATAGTTACTTTAACTCTACCCACATGTACATATTACTTCAACTACCTCAACTAGCCGGTGCCCCAGCACATTGACTCTGCACTTGTTCCCCCTGTATATAAAGCCTCCCTACTATTATCTTATTTTACTTCTGCTCTTTTACTTTTTTCTCAACACTTTTTTGTTATTTTATTTATTCTACTTTTTTTAAATTAAATGCACTGTTGGTTAAGGGCTGTAAGTAAGCATTTCACTGTAATGTCTGCACCTGTTGTATTCGGTGCATTTGGCCAATAAGATTTGATTTGATTTGATCCGTTCACCCACACTGCGTCTCACACAGACACAGCGGTTTGAGCCAAAAATCTCCAATTTGGACTACAAACCAAAGGACACATTTCCACCGGTCTAATGTCCATTGCTTGTGTTTCTTGGCCCAAGCAAGTCTCTTCTTCTTATTGGTGTCCTTTAGTAGTGGTTTCTTTGCAGCAGTTCGACCATGAAGGACTGATTCACACAGTCCCCTCTGAACAGTTGATGTTGAGGTGTGTCTGTGACTTGAACTCTGAAGCATTTATTTGGGCTGCAATTTCTGAGGCTGGTAACTCTAATGAACTTATCCTCTGCAGCAGAGGTAACTCTGGGTCTTCCATTCCTGTGGCGGTCCTCATGAGAGCCAGTTTCATCATAGAGCTTGATGGTTTTTGCGACTGCACTTTAAGAAACTTTCAAAGTTCTTGAAATTTTCCGGAGTGACTGATCTTCATGTCTTAAAGTAATGATGGACTGTCGTTTCTCTTTGCTTATGTGAGCTGTTCTTGCCATAATATGGACTTGGTCTTTTACCAAATATGGCTATCTTCTGTGTACCCCCCCTTACCTTGTCACAACAAAACTGATTGAATCAAACGCATTAAGAAGGAAAGAAATTCCACAAATTAACTTTGAAGAAGGCACACCTGTTTATTGAAATGCATTCCAGGTGACTACCTCATGAAGCTGGTTGAGAGAATGTCAAGAGTGTGCAAAGCTGTCATCAAGGCAAAGGGTGGCTATTTGAAGAATCACAAATATTTTTTAGACCCCAGGAAGAGTAGCTGCTGCCTTGGGAGCACCTAATGGGGATCCCTAATGAATACAAATACTTTTTTGGTTACTACATGATTCCATATGTGTTATTTCATAGTTTTGATGTCTTCACTATTATTCTACAATGTAGAGCATATTACCAATTAAGAAAAACCCTTGAATGAGTAGGTGTTCTAAAACTTTTGACCGGTAGTGTATGTAAATGATTGACCGGTAGTGTATGTAAAGATTTGAGCACAACAGCATTCTATCCAAGCTTGGAGAGAGCACGAGGAGGGTTCATGTCATGCTGGTTCAGGTAGCAGCTACACGACAGTTGTATATTATTTTTTTTAATCTATTAGTAGCTGATTAGTATGCATGGAACATTTATTTTAAAATCTGCAATGTTTGAATGTCCAGTTTTAATTACTGAACAATAAATGACATTATTACCACCAGCCAGCAGGCTATAAAATTGCAGCATTACGACACCGTGTACAGATTTCGTGAAATGTTAGGCCCCGTGTAGCTCAGTTGGTAGAGCATGTCGTTTGCAACACCAGGGTTGTGGGTTCGATTCCCACGGGGGCCAGTATGAAAAAATAAATAAAAATATGCACTCACTAACTGTAAGTCGCTCTGGATAAGAGCGTCTGCTAAATTAATAAAATGTTTAACATGAGAAAATGATGACCAAATAGAGGCCTAACCAATAAACCATTAGCTAAAGCAAAGCTTTACATTCTCTTGCACCACAGGAACACTATCATCGATTAATTAGGCATGAAGCCGCATAGACATGTCTCTATTTCAGCACGATGTACAGCGATCGGTTTGTGAGTGGATATCTGGCTGAAACATTCTATTTTATTTCATATATAGAGGCCCAAAGTCCAACCTTGCGGGGTCCAGAGAAACTGCGTTAACTTTAGAAAATGAGTTACTAAAAGCAGAAGGCTTCCTACGACTGGAGTATTATTTGTATGTTGGCCGAATCCCAACGTTTCAGTTGAACGGAAGTGAAGGCGGAGCTAAGATTGCTAATAACCCAATAACATCTCTCCATGCTCTGAAACCTGCTGAAGGTGAGCAGATCAAGGTTTTAAAGAACAGAGCTCTCGGAGCAAAGGTACTAGCAACTAACTCAGATGAAAAAGCTTCCTCCACAAGCTGTGTTTTTTGTGAGAAGTCAGGTCACAGTCTACACAAGTGTTGGAAATGTATGAATAAAACCATCTCTGAGCGAGTCAAGTTTGTTCAAGGGATGAAGTTGTGCTTTGGCTGTCTGAAGCCTGGCCATCGCTCAAAGGAGTGTGGAAATAGAAAGATCTGTGATACTTGTGAGAAAGGACATCCAACCTGCCTACACGATAATCGCAGCAAAGAAAGAGGAATGTCAACAAGGACTGATGGAGAAATGGAGAGTGACAAGTCAAGAGAAGGAACGACAGATCGTTCACAAGAGAGGGGTGACAAAACCACCACGCGAGGTAACATCTAACAGAGATATCCAGAATGTTAAAGGCACCCATACATCCTCAGTCATTCCTGTGTGGCTGTCCACTACAAGTAAGCCAAATCATGAAGTTCTTGTGTATGCTCTTCTCGATACACAGAGTGACACGACCTTCATCCTTGAAGAGACAGCAAAGGTGCTTCACACTAAAAATGAACCAGTCCAGTTAAAGCTCTCCACAATGGCTTCAAGAAATACAGTGGTGCCTAGCAGAAGGCTGACTGATCTACAAATAAGAGGATTCTACTCCGATAAGATCATCTACTTGCCAGTAACTTACTCAAGAGAATTCATCCCTGCAAACAGAGATCATATATTCCCACACCAGAGACTGCCAAGGCATGGTCTCATCTTGAGCACATTGCAGATGAAATTGCTCCTCTGCAGAGCTGTGACATCGGCCTACTGATTGGCTACAACTGTCCTCAAGCTCTTGTACCAAGACAAGTGGTTGCTGGAGAAGAAACTGAGCCCTTTGCTCCGAGAACAGACTTGGGTTGGAGTGTAGTCGGCTTTGGCAACCCATGTCTTGACTTTGGAGATGCCTTTGGAATAAGCCATCAAGTCATTGTGAAGCAAGTGACATCAGTTCTTCCAAATCTCCCAAACGAAGTGCACTATGTCTGTAGAACACAGATCAAAGAAGTAGTCCTTCCAACAGACGTCATCAAGGTGTTGGAATCTGATTTTGTAGAAAGGGCTTCAGAAGATGAACACCTTTCTCAAGAGGATCTCCAGTTCATGTCAATTATGGAGAGTGGCATCAGACTCAAGGATGATGGGCACTATGAAATGCCACTTCCCTTCAAGAAAGGAAGACCAAACTTACCAGATAACAAGGTATGTGGCATCCACCGTCTCAGATGTCTGGAGAAGAAGTTAAAGGGAAATGAGCAGTACTGCAGAGACTATAAGACCTTTATGGATGAGACAATAGCTTGTGGAGACGCCGAGCTTGTCCCTGAAGAGGATATTAGCAAGACCCCAGCGTGGTACATCCCCCACCATGGGGTGTATCATCCCCAAAAGCCTGGTAAGATCCGTGTCGTTTTTGACTGCTCTGTAAGGTTTCAAGGGTCAGCCTTGAATGACCATCTCCTGACTGGCCCAGAGTTAACAAACACCTTGGTGGGAGTTTTGTGTCGGTTCAGAAAGGGTCGTGTGGCAGTTATGTGTGACATAGAACGTATGTTCCACCAGTTCCATGTTAAGCCAGAGGACCAAGATTAACTCAGATTCTTGTGGTGGAAGGATGGAGATCTTAAAGCCCAGCCCTCCATCTATCGAATGAAGGTCCACTTGTTCGGTGCAGCTTCATCACCTGGATGTGCTAACTATGGCCTGAAGCACCTTGCCGCTCAAGGACAAGGACGCTTTAGAGAAGAAACCATCAGGTTCATCCAGAAGAACTTCTACGTCGATGATGGATTGGCAAGTGTAGAATCTGAAAACCAAGCAATCCAACTAGTGAAGGAAGCAAGAGAGCTTTGTCGCACAGGCAAACTTTGATTGCACAAGTTCATCTCCAACAGCAAAGCAGTCTTAGCCACAATTCCTGAGGAAGAGTGTGCTAAAGCCGTCAAGGACCTGACCATGATGTTGGGAGAACCACACATGGAAAGAGCACTAGGAGTACAGTGGTGTGTGACTTCTGATGAGCTGCAGTTCAGCGTGGTTGTCAAAGAAAATCCACTTACCCGCAGAGTGGTCTTGTCCACAGTTGCCTCGGTGTACGACCCACTTGGATTTGTGGCACCCGTCATCCTGGTAGGAAAGCAGATCCTGCAGCAGATGTGTCGTGACAAGCTCAGTTGGGATGATCCTTTGCCTGATGACCTTCGACCCCTGTGGGAGTCTTGGTTGCAAGATCTAAAAAACTTGGCTGGTGTGAGAATCCAAAGATACTATCCAGACAGGTCCAGACCTTCTTTGGCAAAAAGAGCTACCAACTGGAGTTGTCATGGTGGGAGAGATCGAGAGCAGTGACCCAGAGGTCAAGAAAGCTCAGGTTCATGACACTCAGGCAGAAGAAGCAAAAACAATTTTAGATCGTCTACACAAGTTCTCAGACTGGGCAAGAATGGTGAAGGCTGTTGCCACACTCAAGTGCCGTGCTAAGGAAATCAAAGGTCTCAAGCCAAAGTCCTGTGAGGCCTCGAACTTGGAGGAAAGGAAAGAGGCGGAGCTGACCATAATCAAGATGGTCCAGGAAGCAACTCTCTCTCAAGAAATTCAACGCCTTAGACATCATAAGGAGACAAAGGTCAAAGACAAAGCCAACCAGTTGCACAAACTATGTCCGTTCCTGGATGATCAAGGTGTAATCAGAGTAGGAGGCCGCTTAGCTAATGCTGCCCTACATCCACATGTGAGGCATCCAGCAGTACTTCCTAGAGACAGTCATGTTTCTGCATTGCTCGTCAAGCACTATCATGAGAGAGTGTACCAAAGATCGCAGAAATGCAAAGGTCGGTGACATTGTTCTGTTACAAGATGCTGCCACACCACGAAACCAATGGAAGCTAGCAAGAGTCATGGAGGTGTATCCTGGAAGTGATGAAAGAGTGAGGAGACTCAAGTTACTCATCAGTGACTCCTCCCTGGATGGAAGAGGAAAGCGTACAGCCAAACCTGTTTACCTGGAGAGACCCATTCAGAAAACAGTTACATTGCTAGAAGCAGACTGATGGTTCTATCATACACTCACACACAGTTTATTAGTTGTTTATTAGGACAGAGTTTCATTTAATTTATTCATGCAGTAGGTTTGTCTCCAAGTTTTAAGAAATCACTTGTGATTTGGTGGGAGTGTAACTGCCTCTGTCGCCAGTTTATTTCATGTATTAGCACTTTAGTTTATTTCATGTATTTGCACTTTTTATTATTTAATTTCTTCTGAATTGTACGTTTACAGCAAGACGGAACTAATTATTGGTTTCGCCCGAGTGTTGTCACCCGAGCGCCTTTAGCGACGCACCGAGAAAACTTTACCGCAAAAAAGCGAATTATTTTTCCACTGTTATCGTGTTTAAGTGCATACTTACAAAGAAAGTATACAGAAGAAGATAAAGGACATTTAAAAGGATGTGGTAGCAATGAGGTTTGTAGCAATGAGGTTTGTTGACTATTTATTTTGCTATGAGGGTGTTTGTGTTTACGTGGGTCATTTTTTGGTGTAAAATATGTACATAAAGTGTCTAGCTGTATGAGCTTGATTATAACGCCAGATGTGTGAGACATGCATATGGCATTATTTTGTTAATGTATTTTTTCTTTCTTTAAACCAGTCCTCACGGGTTGACCAGCATTAAAGCCCTGTATTCAAATCAAGACCTCTTGCCTCATGCCTGTCACTGGAGGAGCTACAATATTTATGCACAACAGTGTTCTATCCAAGCTGGGAGAGACACAACAAAATGTGGAATAAGTCAAGGGGTATGGATCCATTCTGAAGGCACAGTAGCTATAGATAGTACACTGAATAATGAAACAATTCCTAGTAAGCTAATGTTTCGAGGGCGTGCTGACAGTATTATTTGGCATTAATAGACTGGTTTTAAGCACAACAGCGTTCTATCCAAGCTGGGAGAGAGGAGGGTTCATGTCATGCAGGTTCAGGTAGCAGCTACAGGACAGTTGTATATTATTTAAAAAATCAATTGGTAGCTGATTAGTATGCATGGATAATTTATTTTAAAATCTGCAATGTTTGAATGTCCAGCTTTAATTACTGAACAAGTAATGACATTATTGCCATTAGCCAGCAGTCTAAAGAAATTCCAGCATTATGACACCGTGTATAGATTTCGTGAAACATTAAGCCCCGTGTAGTTCAGTTGGTAGAGCATGGCGTTTGCAACGCCAGGGTTGTGGGTTCGATTCCCACGGGGGCCAGTATATATTTTAAAAAATGCGCTCAGTAACTGTAAGTCGCTCTGGATGAGAGCGTCTGCTAAATTACTAAAATGTAAACATGAGAAAATGACGACCAAATAGAGGCCTACCAATAAACCTTTATCCATTAGCTAAAGCAATGCTTTACATTCTCTTGCACCACAGGAACCCTATCATCGATTAATTAGGCATGCAGCCGCATAGACATGTCGCTATTTCAGCACGATGTACAGCGATCGGTTTGTGAGTGGATATCTGGCTGAAACATTCGATTTTATTTTAATATTAGGGAGAAGCCCACAGTCCAACCATGCGGGTGAACTTTTCAGTCGAACGGAAGTGAAGGTGGAGTCACGTGTTCTCTATTCTCCATTTTGTCTTGTCATGTTGAAATATAACGTCTCGGTCCTCTACCTCCCTGATCTAAAAGGTCCGTAGACTACAGATAAACATCTAGTTAACTTCGCCTGAACTCTGCAATCGACCATAAACACACGTTTCTACAATGAATCAGGTGAGTTTAGATTAATTTAATCATTTTTATAACGGGTCTTTGTGGCCTACTTCATGCTTTTACACTGCGCGCATTTAATGGTCCTCGACTTTTGGAAAATCATTTGTGTAGTTTAGCTGGTTACTCGTAGCCAGGCCCTGCGGCAGGATGAACTCGGCAAGGGGGTATCAGAAATGACTAAGGGGGCACAACTATTTTCGCTTGCTGTTAACACAGGATGGATAATAATCGATAGTATAATTACACACAATGTATTTGCAGCCACGCACGGCTGTCTTGCAGCAAGAATACAGGCTACTGCACCGCTTTACAAACATGGTCAATTCATAAATAGCAAGTCATGACAACGCTACACAGCTACATGCACAATACCCAACAATCCAATGCAAAACAGTTGCTAATTACCGTAATAACACTTCCTCATGCCAATACAATGCATTTCCAATCGCGGAAAGCAAACAATAATGTACAATGCACTACCAACTACTAATCGGTACAATGCAGCTTGGACGCAGCTACCAAACTGTCTTCTCACAAGAGTGCCATACTACGCTGCGTGTGATAACAGAAATTAATATTCCATACCTACGAGTTGTTTATTTAAAAATGTTTTAGTCATTTAGTAGATGCTGTTATCCAGAACGACAATGCTGCCGTTGTGCCCCGTCAAAGACACTTTGTAATATCCATCATACTATCAGCTACCTACCTAACTGTTAACATTTGCTAAATTCCATCCAGATGCGCCTGAATGTATTTTTTCTTCTTCGTAGTATGTAACTTTGAAAGTAAACCTAAACCGTCACATTTTTCAACCAGTAAAATGTGTATGACGTTTTGATGTCTTCACTATTATTCTACAATGTAAAACATTTTCAAAATAAAGAAAAACCCTTGAATGAGTAGGTGAGTCCAAACTTGATAAAGAAATGTGTGAGTAAGATATGACTAAAATGTCCCACCCTCAGTTAAACTAATAATAGTACTAAAATGTAATACTCCTCCAATTTAGCCATGTGCAGAGTCAATGTCACGTTTGCCTCCTCAAGCTGAAAGCTATTGTAAACAATGCATTCGGAAAGTATTCAGACCCCTTGACTTTTTCCAGATTTTGTTATGTTACAGCCTTATTCTAAAATGGATTGAATTATTTTTTTCCCTCATCAATCTACACAGAATACCCCATAATGACAAAGCGAAAACATAAGTATTCAGAACCTTTGCTATGAGACTAAAAATTGAGCTCAGGTGCATCCTGTTTCCATTGATCATCCTTTAGATGTTTCAACCACTTGATTGGAGTCCACCTGTGGTAACTTCAATTGATTGGACATGATTTGGAAAGGCACACACCTGTCTATATAAGGTCCCACAGTTGACAGTGCATGTCAGAGCAAGAACCAAGCCATGAGGTCGAAGGAGTTGTCCGTAGAGCTCCGAGACAGGATTGTGTCGAGGTACAGATCTGGGGAAGGTACCAAAAAAATTCTGCAGCATTGAAGGTTCCCATGAACACAGTGGCCTCCATCATTCTTAAATATAAAAAGTTTGGAACCACCAAGACTCTTCCTAGAGCTGGCAGCCCGCCAAACTGAGCAATCAGGGGAGAAGGGCCTTGGTCAGGGAGGTGACCAAGAACCCGATGGTCACTCTGGCAGAGTTCCTCTGTGGAGATCAGAGAACCTTCCAGAAGGACAACCATCTCTGCAGCACTCCACCAATCAGGCCTTTATGGTAGAGTGGCCAGACGGAAGCCACTCCTCAGTAAAGGGCACGACAGCCCGCTTGGAGTTCTGGGCTGATTCCTCACTGTTCTCATGATCATTGCAACTCCACAAGGTGAGATCTTGCATGGAGCCCCAGGCCGAGGGAGACGGACAGTTATTTTGTGTTTCTTCCATTTGCGAATAATGGCACCAACTGTTGTCACCTTCTCACCAAGCTGCTTGGCGATGGTCTTGTAGCCCATTCCAGCCTTGGGTAGGTCTACATCTTGTCCCTGACATCCTTGGAGAGCTCTTTGGTCTTGGCCATGGTGGAGAGTTTGGAATCTGATTGATTGGTTCTGTGGACAGGTGTCTTTTATACAGGTAACAAGCTGAGATTAGGAGCACTCCCTTTAAGAGTGTGCTCCTAATCTCAGCTCGTTACCTGTATAAAAGACACCTGGGAGCCAGAAATCTTTCTGATTGAGAGGGGGTCAAATACTTATTTCCCTCATTAAAATGCAAATCAATTTATAACATTTTTGACGTGCGTTTTTCTGGATTTTTTTGTTGTTATTCTGTCTCTCACTGTTCAAATAAACCTACCAATAAAATTATAGACTGATAATTTCTTTGTCAGTGGGCAAACGTACAAAATCAGCAGGGGATCAAATACTTTTTTCCCTCACTGTACACTGTAACGTTACTGCATGATATAATAATAATAATATGCCATTTAGCAGACGCTTTTATCCAAAGCGACTTACAGTCATGCGTGCATACATTTTTGTGTATGGGTGGTCCCGGGGATCGAACCCACTACCTTGGCGTTACAAGCGCCGTGCTCTACTAGCTGAGCTACAGAGGACCACATGATTGTAGCGGGTTTACTAACGCATTAGTTTTTTCTTTTTTTTTTTCTTTTTTTTTTTTGTCATTTAGCAGACGCTCTTATCCAGAGCGACTTACAGTTAGTGCATACATATTATATATATATTTTTTCATACCCCCTGTGGGAAACGAACCCACAACCCAGGCGTTGCAAACACCATGCTCTATCTACTGAGCTACATCCCTGCCGGCCATTCCCTCCCCTACCCTGGACGACGCTGGGCCAATTGCGCGCCGCCCCATGGGTCTCCCGGTCGCGGCCGGGTACGACAGAGCCTGGATTCGAACCAGGATCTCTAGTAGCACAGCTAGCACTGCGATGCAGTGCCTTAGACCACTGCTATGTTGACTAGGACGTTACTTTAGCTAATATGGGGACAACGATGTAGGCTGTGTGTAGCGGTAATGACATGGTTTGGCTTGGAAAGGTTTTTTAGCCTGGTCACATACAGCTGATGTTGTTCATTGAAGTCCACAAACGAAGGGAGAAGGTGAGAGGAGGAGAGTGCATAGAGGCTAGAATGAATACAACGTAGCTGCTATGAACGTAAACTCTGTTTATGCATGATCAGGGGTGTATTCATTCCGCCGATTTCTGTTGAAAAAACATTTCTTAAACGGAAGCAAACGAAACGGGGATAAACATACCTGAATTTGTCCATTAGAAACTTGTTTGCAACTATTGGACAAATGATTACACCCTAGATTAGATGCAGGCAAGAGTGTGCAAGGCGGTATTGAAAGTGTCACTGTCTGTCCATGTGTCACTGTCTGTCATCTCAAATGTTTCTCTCAACCTGTGTGCACCTACGTTGTAAACTTTCATTCATAGACTAGGTTGTAGCAACCTCATGATGGGAATAGGGAACATTTGAGTATCATGTAGTAGCCTAAACCTATCGATGTTACATTGAACTGGGTGAATGGAATATGAATGACAGTCATCCAACATGCTGTAATAGAAATAAGGCCAATTCTCATAAAAAAATATAAAAAAGTGTCCTCCCTCATCATAAACGGCACTTACCGCCACTGTTGTCTAGCAACAATCAACAACCAATTTGACGGAGCGTGAAGAATTTGTAAAATAATAATGGGGAAATGTTGCACAATCCAGGTTTAGAAAGCTCTTAGAGACTTACCCAGAAAGACTCAGCTGGAACCGCTGCTAAAAGGTGCTTCTATAAAGTATTGACTCGGGTGTGAATACTTACACTACCGGTCAAATGTTTTAGAACACCTACTCATTCAAGGGTTTTTCTTTAATTGGACTATTTTCTATATTGTAGACTCATGTAGTAACCAAAAAAGTGTTAAACAAATCAAAATATATTTTATATTTGAGATTCAAATAGCCACCCTTTGCCTTGATGACAGCTTTGCACACTCTTGGCATTCTCTCAAGCAGCTTCACCTGGAATACTTTTTCAACAGTCTTGAAGGGGTTCCCACATATGCTGAACACTTGTTGCTGCTTTTCCTTCACTCTGCGGTCTTACTCATCCCAAACCATCTCAATTTGGTTGAGGTAGGGGGATTGTGGAGGCCAGGTCATCTGATGTAGCACTCCATCACTCTCCTTCTTGGTAACATAGCCCTTACACAGCCTGAATGTGTGTTGGGTCATTGTCCTGTTGAAAAACAAATGATAGTTCCACTAAGCCCAAACCAGATGTGATGGCGTATCGCTGCAGAATTCTGTGGTAGCCATGCTGGTTAAGTGTGCCTTGAATTCTAAATAAATCACAGACAGTGTCACCAGCAAAGCACCCCCACACCATAACACCACCTCCTCCATGCTTTACGGTAGGAAATACACATGCGATCATCCGTTCACCCACACCACGTCTCACAAAGACATGGCGGTTGGAACCAAAAATCTCAAATTTGGAATCCAGACCAAAGGACAAATTTCCACCGGTCTAATGTCCATTGCTCGTGTTTCTTGGCCCAAGCAAGTCTCTTCTTCTTATTGGTGTTCTTTAGTAGTGGTTTCTTTGCAGCAATTCAACCATGAAGGACTGATTCACACAGTCCCCTCTGAACAGTTGATGTTGAGGTGTGTATGTGACTTGAACTCTGAAGCATTTATTTGGGCTGCAATTTCTGAGGCTGGTAACTCTAATGAACGATTAGTTACCGGAGTGTAACTCCAGTTCTATGAGTGGAGCGGAGCCCCATAGGGGAGCTCTGCTCCTAGTGGTTTACCCTCTGCCCTAAGGCAGCAACAGCCTGAGACAAAATTATGCACACACCTGCAGCCAATTGGAGCACAGGTGTCCCTATAAGAGGGGATGCCTACCCTCAATCAGCCTCCCGAGATATTTATCTTCAGCGAGACTAGAGAGGGTCGGCAGGGCCTTAAGTCCTATGGGGCTCCGCTCCACTCATAGAACTGGAGTTACACTCCGGTAACTAATCGTTCTATATCGTGGAGCTCCGCCCCATAGGGGAGCTCTGCTCCTAGTGGTTTATGGCGGAGCGTAGCGCTCCAAAATGTACTCCCTGCCGAACCTAACACTTCCCATCGAAACGAAAAGGTCAGGCCTGGCAATGGCTGCAACCAAGTCCCGCAGTACTGCAATTAAAAACCCCTACAGGCGTCACAATATACCGCGTCATCGGTTAAAGACCCGCCCCACCTAGTCCAATGGCAATGCCAATGACTAGTGGGCAGATCACCAGAATAGAAGCCATACTAATCTGTACTAGCAGATAGATGTGCCTCAATATCCTGTGAAAACACTACCAACCACTAATGGAATGACACCAAATGTCACTCTACATTTGTGAACGCGGTAGACCGCCTCACTCACTCAATGGAATCCCAGAGATTAGTGTGCAGGAACAAAACATGGGTCATACTAAACTGAACAAGCAGATAGATGACCTCACATTCTTTCAATCAACGCATGCTTCTACTGTACTGAACCTGTCAGTCAGGAGTCATGCTACAAAATATGTTTTCTTATCCAAAGCGGACCTGATGGAAACCTTGTCCATAGTCCTGCTTTTTCCTCTCTTCCTAGCTCAAGATCTCCCTTCAGCTATGCTGAGTACAGACCGAGCCAAAGAGTTAGAAAACACATCTGTCCAAAAACACGTCTTCCTAACCAAAGCGGACCTGATGGAAACCTGTGTCCACAGTCCTGCTTCTCCTCTCTTTTCTTGCTCAAGATCTCCCTTCAGCCACGCTGAGTACAGATTGAGCCAGAGAGTTAGAAGACATATCTAAGAGATAGAAACGGATAAATGGAGACGGCGTCGACCATGATGCTGCTCTACAGATATCCTCTACCCCTGTTCCTCTGAAAAGGGCAGTAGAAGCCGCTACCCCACGAGTGGAGTGAGCTCTGAAACCCTGAGGCAATTGCCGCCCGCTGCCTCATAAGCTGTCTCAATGCCTTCACAAAGCCAGTGAGACAACGGCTGTTTTGAAAGTGGTCTACCTAGTGCAGCCGCACCGTGACACACAAACAACTGAGGCGATGACCTAATCGCTGCTGTGTGCTCGACGTAACACGCCAAAGCGCGTACCGGGCACAGGCGATGGAGCTTCTCCTCACTCCTCTCTCTATGAGGAGGAGGAGAAAAAGCCCACAGCTCCACGGTCTGTGACCTATATGAACTCTTAATAACCTTCGGCACAAATGCCGGGTTAGGACGTAACACTGCTCTGCTCAGGTCACCATTGATGGCCAAGCAGTCAGGTCTCGTCGAAAAAGCACACAAATCACTGATCCGCTTAGCTGTAGTCAAAGCGAGCAACAGTGCTGTCTTAATAGACAGCATCTTGAGGGGTATTTTATTCAATGGCTCGAACGGCGACTTACATAGCGCTTCGAGTACCAAAGCCAAATCCCACTGAGGAAGCGTGACTCTAGGTGTTGGCTTAAGTCGCCGCGTTCCTAATAGGAAGCGTTTCACTAGAGGGTGGCTAAAGACATTGTCTCTGCCAAACCCCTCATGACAAGCTGAAATCGCTGCTGCAAACACCCTAATAGTGGCCAGCGATTTTTGCTTATCAAACATGAGCTGTAGAAAAGAAAGAATACTCTCCACCTGACAGCTCATGGGGTCTACACCTTGTGTAACACACCATCGTGAAAACACGTTCCATCTACTGGCATACATCTTAGAAGTGGAACTGGCGCGTGAACCCTGTATGGTCCTGATCACTGCATCAGATAACCCACGGCGCTCTAGCCTGTCCCTCTCAGCAGCCAGGCCTTCAGTGGTTGGCCGATTTATGGGCAACTTCCCTATCGTGCCTTCCGCCTGAGACAACGCGTCCCGTCGATGTGGAATTGGCCAAGGTGGCGCAATCAACATCTGACTCATCTCCGCAAACCAAGGAGCCCCCGGGCGATCGGGCGCTATCAGTATCACTGACAGCCCCCCTGACCTCACCCTGGCTAGCAGTGGGAGAATGCAGGACAGCGGAGGGAATGCATACAGGAGACCTCTCGGCCACGGTTGGTGCGCAAAGGCGTCCCTTCCCAGTGGCGGTTCGTCCTGTTCCCTCAGAGAGAACCACAGAGGACATTGCGCGTTCACGCGTGACGCGAATAGGTCCACCTCGGCTCTCCCGAATTGTTCCCAAATCTGGAGAACAATGTCCGGATGCAGACACCACTCGTCATCTCGAGGACCCCCTCTTGACATGAGGTCTGCTCCTACGTTCAAGTAGCCCGGAATGTGTGCTGCTCTCAATGAGCGAAGGTGCTCGGGAGCCCACAGCCACAATTCCTCTGCCGCCCGATGGAGAGCAGGAGACCTGACTCCTCCCTGGCGATTTATGTGAGCTACTGTGGTCCGGTTGTCTGACCAGACCAGCACATCGCGACCCCGAAGGGTAGACGCGAAGTGGGTCAGAACCAGTCGAACCGTTTCCAACTCCAAGAGGTTGATATGACGACCTGATTGAGGCCACACACCTCCTATCGCTTGGGTCTGACATGTCCCTCCCCATCCCGTTAGGGACGCATCCGTGAATACTGGGATGTGAGAGGACACCTTTCCTATCGGGACTCCGTGCGTGAGAACGCGCGGGTTTCTCCAATAGTTCAGATCTGCACTGAGCGAGAGGGGAACCACCACCAACCGATGACGTTGACGCAATGGGTCTAGTCTTAGTTGGGCGAACCATCGCTGCATCCTGCGCATATGCAGGAGTCCCAGCGGAACCACAGAGTGGGCTGACGACATGAGACCCAAAAGTGACATGATCGACAGCGCCGTCACCGTGTGATTCGGACGACACTTCCTCAGGGCTAGCAACAAGGCTACCCTTCGGGGGTCCGAAATTCGAGCCCTCATCCTCACAGTGTCTAGCTGTATCCCCAGGTAGACAATCTGATGAGTGGGCCAGGGCGCGCTCTTTTTCCAATTCACAGCAAACCCCAGACTTGTGAGATGCATCACTGTCTGTGTTGTGTGAGTGATCGCCAGCTCTGCTGAAGGGGCGAGAACCAGTAGATCGTCCAGGTAGGCTAGTAGCCGTATTCCCTGACGACGCAACGGTTCCAATGCCGCCTCCACACATTTGGAAAATGTGCGAGGTGCCAGGGCGTACCCAAATGGCATCCTCGTGTATTCGTACGCCACCCCTTGAAAGGCGAACCGCAGAAACTTCCTGTGACGCGGCTGAACCGGCACATGAAAGTACGCGTCCTTTAGGTCTATGCTCGTACAAAAGTCCCCTCTCTGGACACATTCCAGCAGACGTTTTGTCGTTAGCATTCGGAAGGGCCGTTTGGTTATGCTCTCGTTGAGAATGCGTAAGTCCAAAATCGGCCTCACTCCCCCCGTCTTTTTGGGCACTAGGAAATAAGGTGAATATAGCCCTTTGTTCCTTTGCTCCCGGGGAACTACTGTCACCGCCTCCTTCGCCAAAAGTTCCGTAATCTCTGTCATCAGAGCGGCCACTTTGTCTGGCGTTTTCATCACCGTCTCCACCACTCCCCTGAACGGGGGTGGGGTCCGGTGGAATTGGAGGTCATAACCCTTCTGCAACGTCTGTTCTAGCCAGCGTGAGAGGGTGCAGCTTCTTCGCCACTGCCAACAATGCAGAGAAAGTGGCTGAGCACGAAGCTGTGGTGCATCCAGCAGGAAGGACCTGTATTCCTCTATGGCCCTTACCACCACTGTTCCCTGACATTGAAGTGGTGGAACAGCCCAAGGTGGGCCTCCCGTGAAAGGGAGAGGAACCATCAATGCGTTCTGAGAAAGAAAGGGGAGCAGGGACGTCGTTTAAACCCGTAACCGTCGTATTCCTGCCCTCCTTGAACGCATCGCGGGTCTGAATTGCGCTGACCGAGGTCACAGCCTGCGGCAGGGCACCATCCCCAGCAAGCGATTGCGTCATCTTAGGTGACTGCAATTCGCTATCAGAGCCCTTCACTACAGTACTCCTAGAAGTCTGTAGTATGAGGTCTCTATGAGGTAAAACAAGGCAGCGCCTTGATACCTTCTTAACTTTCACCTTCTGTGTGTGTTCAACTCTGCACCCCTGGTGGGTTGATTCACGCTCAGTGTGGTGAGTACTGGCTCGTTCTGTCAGGGGAGCTGATACTTTGGTTATACCCATAACCCTAGTAATCCGGCCCTCCGTGAACGTAGCATGGGTCTGAATCGCATTAACCGAGACCTTGGTCTGCGATAATGCGCCGTCCCCAGATAGCTGCTGTGTTACAATGCCTGGGGGCGCCGATACTCTGGACACCTTCGTGACCGCGGTAATCGGGCCCTCCGTGAACGCAGCATGGGTCTGGCTCGTACTAGCGGAGACCTTAGTCTGTGCTAGTGCGCCATCCCCAAATAGCGGCTGCGTCCTCATGTCAGAATCTGACCGGGACTGCTGCCTTCTATGTAAAGCACTTCTTATACGTGAAGTGTGATGTGACGACCTGATTGAGGTCTTATGGATACCTACTTTAAGTGCCTGTTCAGCAACGCACCCTCGGTGGGCTGAACGGCTCTTAGAGTGGTAAGGAAGAGAGGGTGAGATTTGAACACTCTCGGACGAATTATGTCAGGTGGAGCCAACTCTTTATTAAATACATCAACAAAGGCATTTACATCAACACCCATCCCTTCAACTGAAGGGTGGGGGGGAACAGTGGGCACGTTCGACACCATCGATGCGTCCTCTATCCACTCCCCCGCGTCCCATCACGTACGCCTCCTCTTGCCTCCCTTGGAGGGCCAGGTCGGCGTCCTCTTCACCTCCCTCGCCGGCTGTAGTGGGGCTACCGTAGCTGCTGGAAGGGCGGGGCCCGTTCCCTTGCTGCTCGTGGCCGCCGGATGACGCCGATTACACCGCCTCGCCGTAGACCCCGGTCTACTTGGAGGGGCGGAGGTAGATGGCCTTTGGGATGGAGCGGGGCCGAGTCGTCCTGCCAACGGCAGGTGCTTGGCCAGCTGTTTCTTCTCCTCCTCTAGCTTGGAAAAACGCTCCGTCGCCTCTTTGACTGCGACCCCAAAGAGGCCGTTGTCAGAGAGGGGGGCGTTCAAGAGAGACGTCCTGTCTGCCTCTTTCATGGATGTCAAGGACAACCAGAGGTGTCGTTCCCCGACCACCGAAGTGGCCATGGACCTCCCCGCGCAGACTGCGAACGCCTGTGTCAGGTGGAGTATGGCGCCAGAAATTCTGGACGCCTCCTCCACCTCCTCCGGTGCCAGCTCTGTCTTGCTTGTGGTTAAACGGGACAGAGAGGCCGCCAAGAGGGCAATGTTGTTAGCTGCTGCTACAGCTTGGGCTCCCAACCCAAAGGACTTCTCTAACAGCGAAGCTGTGAGTCGGTCCTTCTGGGATGGCAACGTGGCCTTCTTGGAAGAGGGCCAAGGGCTCGAACCCGGTACGAGATACGCCGCCATGGCGCTCTCTAACCTGGAGATTCCCTGACCCTGGAAACTTCCTTCCACTCTCGTGAATGGGAGATACGCTTTTACAGGCGAACGCGCCGCTAAAGGTGCCTCCCACGAGCCCTCAACGTACCTAGCCAAAGAAGGCATGGCAGGAGCCACTGGCTCTGCCGCCTTCCTTGGCCTGGAATAAGGACCGCCCTCCATCATATCAACCTCCGGTGCGGAGGGAAGAGGGGGCAGCCCTATTTCCAGACGTTGCGCAGCTCTCTTAATGAGCCCCATAGGACTTAAGGCCCTGCCGACCCTCTCTAGTCTCGCTGAAGATAAATATCTCGGGAGGCTGATTGAGGGGAGGCATCCCCTCTTATAGGGACACCTGTGCTCCTATTGGCTGCAGGTGTGTGCATAATTTTGTCTCAGGCTGTTGCTGCCTTAGGGCAGAGGGTAAACCACTAGGAGCAGAGCTCCCCTATGGGGCGGAGCTCCACGATATAGAACTTATCCTCTGCAGCAGAGGTAACTGGGTCTTCCATTCCTGTGGCGGTCCTCATGAGAGCCAGTTTCATCATAGAGCTTGATGGTTTTTGCGACTGCACTTTAAGAAACTTTCAAAGTTCTTGAAATGTTCCGTATTGACTTAAAGTAATGATGGACTGTCGTTCCTCTTTGCTTATTTGAGCTGTTCTTAATATGGACTTGGTATTTTACTAAATAGGGCTATCTTCTGTATACCCCCCTTACAAATTAACTTTTAAGAAGGCACACCTGTTAATTGAAATGCATTACAGGTGACTACCTCATAAAGCTGGTTGAGAGAATGCCAAGAGTGTGCAAAGCTGTCATCAAGGCAAAGGGTGGCTATTTGAAGAATCTCAAATATAAAATATATTTTGATTTGTTTTGATTTGTGGACCCCAGGAAGAGTAGCTGCTGCTTTGGCAGGAACTAACGGGGGATCCCTAATAAATACAAATACAAACACTTTTTTTGGTTACTACATCATTCCATATGTGTTCTTTCATAATTTTATTGTCTTCACTATTATTCTACAATGTAGAGCATAGTAAAAATGAAGAAAAACCCTTGAATGAGCAGGTGTTCTAAAACTTTTGACCGGTAGTGTATGTAAATTAGATATTTCTGTATTTAATTTAAATATATTTATGCACAACAGTGTTCTATCCAAGCTGGGAGAGAAACAACAAAATGTGGAATAAGTCAAGGGGTATGGATCCATTCTGAAGGCACAGTAGCTATAGATAGTACACTGAATAATGAAACAATCCCTAGTAAGCTAATGTTTCGAGGGCGTGCTGACAGTATTATTTGGCATTAATAGACTGGTTTTACGCACAACAGCGTTCTATCCAAGATGGGAGAGAGCACGAGGAGGGTTCATGTCATGCAGGTTCAGGTAGGAGCTACAGGACAGTTGTATATTATTTTAAAAATTAATTGGTAGCTGATTAGTAAACATGGACAATTTATTTTAAAATCTGCAATGTTTGAATGTCCAGCTTTAATTACTGAACAAGTAATGACATTATTGCAACCAGCCAGCAGTCTAAAGAAATTGCAGCATTATGACACCGTGTATAGATTTCGTGAAACATTAAGCCCCGTGTAGTTCAGTTGGTAGAGCATGGCGTTTGCAACGCCAGGGTTGTGGGTTCGATTCCCACGGGGGCCAGTATATTTTTTTTAAAAATGCACTCAGTAACTGTAAGTCACTCTGGATAAGAGCGTCTGCTAAATTTTCTAAAATGTAAACATGAGAAAATGACGACCAAATAGAGGCCTACCAATAAACCTTTATCCATTAGCTAAAGCAAAGCTTTACATTCTCTTGCACCACAGGAACCCTGTCATCGATAAATTAGGCATGCAGCAGCATAGACATGTCTCTATTTCAGCACGATGTACAGCGATCGGTTTGTGAGTGGCTGTCTGGCTGAAACATTCGATTTTATTTTATTTTAGGGAGAGGCCCAAAGTCCAACGTTGTGGGGTCCAGAGAAACTGCGTTAACTTTAGAAAATGACCTACTAAAAGCAGAAGGCTTCCTACGACTGGAGTATTATTTGTATGTTGGCCGAATCCCAACGTTTCAGTTGAACGGAAGTGAAGGCGGAGCCTGGCTCTTTTCTCTTGTGACTTTCCGCTCCGTGCAGAGTAGAACACCAGACAACATGATTGAACAAAGGAGGAATGTTAAAATGATATCGGACTGTAACTTTTGAAAATGAGCTAAGCAGACTACTGCTGTATTATTATTTGTATGTTGGCGGAAATCCTATTTTTCAGTCGAACGGAAGTGAAGGTGGAGTCACATGTTCTCTATTCTCCATTTTGTCTTCTCATGTTGAAATATAACGTCTCGGTCCTCTACCTCCCTGATCTAAAAGGTCCGTAGACTAGAGATAAACATCTAGTTAACTTCGCCTGAACTCTGCAATCGACCATAAACACACGTTTCTACAATGAATCAGGTGAGTTTTGATTAATTGAATCATTTTTATAACGGGTCTTTGTGGCCTACTTTCTGCTTTTACACTGGGCGCATTTAATGGTCCTTGACTTTTGGAAAATCATTTGTGTAGTTTAGCTGGTTACTCGTAGCCAGGCCCGGCGGCAGGATGAACTCGGCAAGGGGGCATCAGAAATGACTAAGGGGGCACAACTATTTTCGCTTGCTGATAACACAGGATAAATAATAATCGATAGTACAATTACACACAATGTATTTGCAGCCACGCACGGCTGTCTTGCAGCAAGAATACAGGCTACTGCACCGCTTTACAAACATGGACAATCCATAAATAGCAAGTTATGACAACGCTACACAGCTACATGCACAATACCCAACAATCCAATGCAAAACAGTGGTTATTACCGTAATAACACTTCCTCATGCCAATACAATGCATTTCCAATCGAGGAAAGCAAACAATAATGTACAATGCACTACCAACGACTTATCGGTACAATGCAGCTTGGACGCAGCTACCAAGCTGTCTTCCCACAAGAGTGCCGTCCTACGCTGGTATGATAACAGATAAATTAGTATTCCATAGCTACGAGTTGTTTATTTAACATTTTTTAAAGTCATTTAGTAGATGCTGTTATCCAGAACGACAATGCTGCCGTTGTGCCCCGTCAAAGCCACTTTGTAATATCCATCATACTATCAGCTACCTACCTAACGGTTAACATTAGCTAAATTCCATCCAGATGCGCCTGAATGTTTTTTCTTCTTCTTCGTAGTACGTAACTTTGAAAGTAAACCTAAACCGTCACATTTTTCAACCAGTAAAATGTGTATGACGTTTTGATGTCTTCACTATTATTCTACAATGTAAAACATTTTCAAAATAAAGAAAAACCCTTGAATGAGTAGGTGAGTCCAAACTTGATAAAGAAATGTGTGAGTAAGATATGACTAAAATGTCACACCCTCAGTTAAACTAATAATAGTACTAAAATGTAATACTCCTCCAATTTAGCCATGTGCAGAGTCAATGTCACGTTTGCCTCCTCAAGCTGAAAGCTATTGTAAACAATGCATTCGGAAAGTATTCAGACCCCTTGACTTTTTCCAGATTTTGTTATGTTACAGCCTTATTCTAAAATGGATTGAATTATTTTTTCCCCTCATCAATCTACACAGAATACCCCATAATGACAAAGCGAAAACATAAGTATTCAGAACCTTTGCTATGAGACTCAAAATTGAGCTCAGGTGCATCCTGTTTCCATTGATCATCCTTTAGATGTTTCAACAACTTGATTGGAGTCCACCTGTGGTAAATTCAATTGATTGGACATGATTTGGAAAGGCACACACCTGTCTATATAAGGTCCCACAGTTGACAGTGCATGTCAGAGCAAGAACCAAGCCATGAGGTCGAAGGAGTTGTCCGTAGAGCTCCGAGACAGGATTGTGTCGAGGTACAGATCTGGGGAAGGTACCAAAAAAATTCTGCAGCATTGAAGGTTCCCATGAACACAGTGGCCTCCATCATTCTTAAATATAAAAAGGTTGGAACCACCAAGACTCTTCCTAAAGCTGGCAGCCCCGCCAAACTGAGCAATCAGGGGAGAAGGGCCTTGGTCAGGGAGGTGACCAAGAACCCGATGGTCACTCTGATGGAGCTCCAGAGTTCCCCTGTGGAGGTGGGAAAACCTTCCAGAAGGACAACCATCTCTGCAGCACTCCACCAATCAGGCCTTTATGGTAGAGTGTTCAGGCGGAAGCCACTCCTCAGTAAAGGGCACGACAGCCCGCTTGGAGTTTGCAAAAAGGCACCTAAATGACTCTCAGACCATGAGAAACAAGATTCTCTGGTCTAATGAAACCAAAATTAAACTATTTTGGCTGAATGCCAAGCGTCACGTCTGTAGGAAACCTGGCACCATCCCTACGGTGAAGCATGGTGGTGGCAGCATCATGCTGTGGGGATCCTTTTCAGCGTCAGGGAATGGGAGACTAGTCAGGATTGAGGGGAAAGATGAACACCGCAAAGTACAGAGATCCTTGATGAAACCTGCTCCAGAACGCTCAGGACCTCCGACTGTGGCGAAGGTTTTACCTTCCAACAGGACAACGACCCTAAGCACACAGCCAAGACAACGCAGGAGTGGAATATGGTCTGGGTAAAGCATATTATAATTAGTCTCTGACATCCCTGACCTAGGGAAACAGCACTTGGTCTGGGTTAAGTGGGGGGTTAAGGCCAATCCAGAGATCACTGGGTTTTTTTGTTGGTGTGGGCATGCGCTTGGGCGGACTCTGATCTTTTGGAGCAATATGCACCTGTTGGTAACATGATACCTCACCGTTCCATGTGTGCCTAGACTCCAGAATAGCAATATTCACAATGGGGATAGCAGTGACTCTCCATTTGGGATAAAAGCAAAAAATAATCCTGTTAAACAGTGGTAACACCACTGTTAGCTCATTTAAAAGAAATGGCATATTTGAATAATAGCTACATGTAATACAAGTTTAGGTTTGTATTACATTTACATTGTTTTGTGCCAGTTGGCTGTAGGCTACTCCACTAGCAGCTTGCCAGTTGGCTGTAGGCTACTCCACTAGCAGCTTGCCAGTTGACTGTAGGCTACTCCACTAGCATCTTGCCAGTTGGCTGTAGGCTACTCCACTAGCAGCTTCCCAGTTGGCTGTAGGCTACTCCACTAGCAGCTTGCCAGTTGGCTGTAGGCTACTCCACTAGCAGCTTGCCAGTTGGCTGTAGGCTACTCCACTAGCAGCTTGCCAGTTGGCTGTAGGCTACTCCACTAGCAGCTTGCCAGTTGGCTGTAGGCTACTCCACTAGCAGCTTACCAGTTGGCTGTAGGCTACTCTACTAGCAGCTTACCAGTTGGCTGTAGGCTACTCCACTAGCAGCTTACCAGTTGGCTGTAGGCTACTCCACTAGCAGCTTGCCAGTTGGCTGTAGGCTACTCCACTAGCAGCTTGCCAGTTGGCTGTGGGTTACTCCACTAGCAGCTTGGCTGTAGGCTACTCCACTAGCAGCTTGCCAGTTGGCTGTAGGCTACTCCACTAGCAGCTTGCCAGTTGGCTGTAGGCTACTCCACTAGCAGCTTACCAGTTGGCTGTAGGCTACTCCACTAGTAGCTTGCCAGTTGGCTGTAGGCTACTCCACTAGCAGCTTGCTAAAAACTGTAAGCAAGCTAGCCTTTTAGCTTCCCACAGATTTAGATGTGGCTTAGTGTTGTAGGTTACGGTCTTGCTGAAAGGTGAGTTCCTCTCCCAGTGTCTGGTGTAAAGCAGACTGAAGCAGTCTTTCCTCTAGGATCTCCCGTTTCGTTTCATCCTGTAAAACTCCCCAGTCTTTGACGATGTCAAGCATTCCTTTACCATGATGCAGCCATCACCATGCTTGAAAATAAGGAGGCAGTTACTCAGTGATATGATGTTGGATTTGACCCAAACTTAAGGCTTTGCATTTAGGCCCAATAAGTGTGTTCATTTGCGTGTAAATGTTTTAACAGTATTACTAAGATGGATGTTCTGGAATATTGATATTCTCCTTTCTCTCTGTCATTTAGGTCATTATTGGGGATTATTGTGAATAGTCACATGTACAGGGTTGCAGGTGGTCATTATTGGGGATTATTGTGAATAGTCACATGTACAGGGTTGCAGGTGGTCATTATTGGATATTATTGTGTATAGTCACATGTACAGGGTTGCAGGTGGTCATTATTGGAGATTATTGTGAATAGTCACATGTACAGGGTTGCAGGTGGTCATTATTGGGGATCATTGTGAAAATCTTTGATGTGTCTGGGTGGCTTAATACACCATACACAATATCATTATTAACAGAGGATGGGTTGTCATTCAAAAAAATTGTTAACTGCTATTATTTTACAGTCCATATCACTTATGTGATTTCTTAACACCAACTTTACTTATGAACTAATTTAAGGTTACCTAAACAAAGGGGGTGAATACTTATGCAATGACTATATTTTAGTTTTTTGTTTGTACAAATTTGTAGAATTTTGTTTTCACTTTCACATTATGGAGTATTTTGTGTAGATCAATTACAAAAAATTATAATCAAATCTATTTCAATCCCACTTTTTAAAGCAACAAAATGTGAAAAAAGTTATAGTTGGTGTAGACTTTCCATAGGAACTGCATAGCCTAATAATATTTAGGAAGTTAATTTCCTTGGGAAGATAACTGCCGTGCTTCTCCATCCATTCATATATAGACTACTCTATTTAATTGAGACCAAACACTCACCTAATCTGGCACGCCCAACTAGGAGAGGAGAGGTATGGCTGCTGAACTAGGAGAGGTATGGCTGCTGAACTAGGAGAGGAGAGGTATGGCTGCTGAACTAGGAGAGTAGAGGAGAGGCTGCAGAACGAGGAGAGGTATGCCTGCTGAACTAGGAGAGGAGAGGTATGGCTGCTGAACTAGGAGAGTAGAGGAGAGGCTGCAGAACGAGGAGAGGTATGCCTGCTGAACTAGGAGAGGAGAGGTATGGCTGCTGAACTAGGAAAGGAGAGGTATGGCTGCTGAACTAGGAGAGGAGAGGTATGGCTACTGAACTAGGAAAGGAGAGGTATGGCTGCTGAACTAGGAGAGTAGAGGAGAGGCTGCTGAACTAGGAGAGGAGAGGTATGGCTGCTGAACTAGGAGAGGAGAGGTATGGCTGCTGAACTAGGAGAGGAGAGGTATGGCTGCTGAACTAGGAGAGGAGAGGTATGGCTGCTGAACTAGGAGAGTAGAGGAGAGGCTGCTGAACTAGGAGAGGAGAGGTATGGCTGCTGAACTAGGAGAGGAGAGGTATGGCTGCTGAACTAGGAGAGGAGAGGTATGGCTGCTGAACTAGGAGAGGAGAGGTATGGCTGCTGAACTAGGAGAGGAGAGGTATGGCTGCTTAACTAGGAAAGGAGAGGTATGGCTGCTGAACTAGGAGAGGAGAGGTATGGCTGCTGAACTAGGAGAGGAGAGGTATGGCTGCTGAACTAGGAGAGGAGAGGTATGGCTGCTGAACTAGGAGAGGAGAGGTATGGCTGCTGAACTAGGAGAGGAGAGGTATGGCTACTGAACTAGGAAAGGAGAGGTATGGCTGCTGAACTTGAAACGGCAAGAAAGATGAGCGGTCCGTTGCACTTTCTCTTGACCTACGTTTTGCACGTAGGATATAGCCTGTCTTTTAGGAGCGGGAATATTTTCAGGCAGAGACAAATAAATGGATAATTAATATATATTGAAAAGGAGAAGACTCAACGCTCGATCCCCATGTTGCGCCTTTTGCTTTATATTGATAATCACATTTTGGGATTTCACCTCGACTCACATTGGTTGAGCGTCCCCAACTTCTTTCTATTAACAGACACTGTAGTAAACTATAGCCTAATTATATTTAAGTGAATTTCCTTGGCAAGATAACTGCCACGTGATTTATTCGCCCATTCATAGGTAGCCTTGTAGGCTAGTGTGTGAATAATTTGACAGAGGTGCTTTTAATACAATAGCTAGGCTAACGCATACACAGCAGAAAGACACCGTTTCCAAATAATCTGCGGGACAAGTATATTTATCACAACGTTTTCTGTGTGACCGCCCGCAACATGAAAAATACGGACCGCGCTACAATGATCTCTGTCGGAGCCCGCAGCCCTCTACCTCCAAACGTCTTTGTTGTACCATTTGAAAGTGAAAAAATATATATACAGTACCAGTCAAAAGTTTGGACACACCTACTCATTCAAGGGTTTTTATTTATTTTTAATATTTTTTACATTGTAGAATAATAGTGAAGACATCTAAACTATGAAATAACATATATTTTATATTTGAGGTTCTTCAAATAGCCACCCTTTGCCTTGATGACAGCTTTGCACACTCTTGGCATTCTCTCAACCATCTTCATGAGGTAGTCACCTGGAATATATTTTGATTAGTTTAACACTTTGTTGGTTACAACATGATTCCATATGTGTTATTTCATAGTTTTGATGTCTTCATTATTATTCTACAATGTAGAAAATAGTAAAAATAAAAACCTTGAATGAGTAGTATGACACTCTTGTGGGAAGACAGCTTGGTAGCTGCGTCCAAACTTTTGACTGGTACTGGATGTTATTACATTTTAGTACATTTGTCAGCCAAAACATGACACCCACCCTTTTTTTCATGTGTTCTATCGCAAACTGTCATAAACATAAAGCTTTCCAACGTAGCATCAACTATCCAAACAAAGCCACATTGACAATTTGAAATTAGCACATCAATTACAAAAAATTACAATTTAATAAATGTAAATCCCACTTTGTAACGTAACAAAATGTGAAAAAGGTTCAAGGGAGTGCAGACATTCTAAAGGCAATGTATTATATTTGGTTAACATTTCAAAATAGTCTGATGCATATCCTGAAGATCAGATCAAATAGCCTGTAGATCAGATCAAGGAACGCTGTCTATACTTCCATCCCTTTGGTTATTGGCTGATTCCATCGCCAGCAATGCCCAAAAATATTATTGGAATTCTCACATAGAAACGTAATTGGTGTCTAAAATAAAAAATAAGCTAAATCAATTTGCCCTTTTTCCCGATAGGGAATGTCCTATTGGTCTGAAGTGTAAGATATTGGTTTCTCCCGTGTGAGCCCCGGGTTCATATCGTGCGTGTTACATACAGTTACAATATTTGAGCACTGCAAATCTGCGTAGCAAGCAAACAGACAATGTGTATTATTTTTAACATGCTGTGAAAGTGGTACTCACTTTTAGGAATGGGTAATTGTTTACAAGTTGCAAGCTATATCATAAACCCATCGTTGAAAACCACATTTTTCATCTTCTGTGGTTTGGTAACTTCCTGTTGTTCAACGGACCGGAATGAAGAAGCAGAGTTTGGGAAAAAATGTATTTGGTGTCCATTAAGTCTTAAACAGCAAGGGGGCATTGTTTCCACTCCGTTGTGGCGTCCCCATTTAAATGCAAGACCTCATCATACCATTGTTGTGTTGTTTTACCCTTAGTGTACTAACATGAGAACTCCACTACCCTCTTTTATGGGATTTACAGGAAACACCTATCCCACCCCCCTCCTCCCTCCAACCCTCCTCTCCCCTCCCCCTCTTTGGGTCCCCAGGTCGTGCCTCTCCTGGTAACTTACTGCTGGGTCTGAAGAGGGTTTCTGTGCTGCTGGTCGACTGCAGGAAAACACCGGGACAGAGTGGGTTTATGCTCTTAGATACATTTATTAAAATGTAGACTCATTAGAAGCACTCCTACCCCATTGGTTACATTGATGATTTTAACGCATCCAAAATGCTCAAATCTGATCACAAGAGTTGGAAAGCTGGGCCTTGAACTAACTTCGATATGAAGAAGGAACCCTAACTGTCTGTCTTTGTTTCACAGGGGACAGCCCTAACCGTCGCTCTCTCAGTAGAAGGGGCTTATCATCTGGGGAGGCTAACCAACATCATGATGCTGATGAGGCAGAGAAGAGTCTCTCCAGATCAGAACACCTCAAGAAACACCAGCAGAGACTTACAGGGAAGAAACCTCACTGCTGCTTTGACTGTGGAAAGAGTTTTACCTCTTCAACAAATCTTAATACACACAAGAGAATACACACAGGAGAGAAACCTTATAGCTGTGATCAGTGTGGGAAGAGTTTCACTCAGTCAGGACACCTGGCTTTACACAAGAGAATACACACAGGAGAGAAACCTTCTAGCTGTGATCAATGTGGGAAGAGATTCACTAAGTCAGGAAACCTGGCTGTACACAAGATAATACACACAGGAGAGAAGCCTTTTGGTTGTGATCAGTGTGGGAAGAGATTCACTCATTCAGGAAGCCTGGAGTTACACAAGAGAATACACACAGG
The DNA here is from genome assembly GCF_964263955.1 of Coregonus lavaretus. Classification (NCBI taxonomy): domain Eukaryota; kingdom Metazoa; phylum Chordata; class Actinopteri; order Salmoniformes; family Salmonidae; genus Coregonus; species Coregonus lavaretus. Next base: position 19,542 of record NW_028163939.1, on the reverse strand, counting down.
AGAGAAGCCTTTTGGTTGTGATCAGTGTGGGAAGAGATTCACTCAGTCAGGAAGCCTGGAGTTACACAAGAGAATACACACAGGAGAGAAACCTTACCACTGCTCAGACTGTGGAATGAGCTTAACCACTTCAAACGGACTTCTAGTACACAGGAGAATACACACAGGAGAGAAGCCTTATCACTGCTCACACTGTGGAATGAGTTGTACTACTTCAGGGGATTTAAAAGATCACCAGCGAACACACACTGGAGAGAAACCTTATAGCTGTGATCAATGTGGGAAGAGATTCACTCAGTCAGGAAGCCTGGCTGTACACAAGAGAATACACACAGGAGAGAAGCCTTTTGGTTGTGATCAATGTGGGAAGAGATTCACTAAGTCAGGAAGCCTGGCTGAACACAAGAGAATACACACAGGAGAGAAGCCTTACCACTGCTCAGACTGTGGGCTGAGTTGTACTACTTCAGGGGATTTAAAAGATCACCAGCGAACACACACTGGAGAGAAACCTTATAGCTGTGATCAATGTGGGAAGAGATTCACTCAGTCAGGAAGCCTGGCTGTACACAAGAGAATACACACAGGAGAGAAGCCTTTTGGTTGTGATCAATGTGGGAAGAGATTCACTAAGTCAGGAAGCCTGGCTGAACACAAGAGAATACACACAGGAGAGAAGCCTTACCACTGCTCAGACTGTGGGCTGAGTTGTACTACTTCAGGGGATTTAAAAGATCACCAGCGAACACACACTGGAGAGAAACCTTATAGCTGTGATCAGTGTGGGAAGAGATTCACTCAGTCAGGACACCTGGCTTTACACAAGAGAATACACACAGGAGAGAAGCCTTATAGCTGTGATCAGTGTGGGAAGAGATTCACTCGGTCAGGAAGCCTGGTTGAACACAAGAGAATACACACAGGAGAGAAGCCTTATCACTGCTCAGACTGTGGAATGAGCTTAACCACTTCACGTGGACTTGTACTACACAGGAGAATACACACAGGAGAGAAGCCTTACCACTGCTCAGACTGTGGGCTGAGTTGTACTACTTCAGGGGATTTAAAAGATCACCAGAGAACACACACTGGAGAGAAACCTTATAGCTGTGATCAGTGTGGGAAGAGATTCACTCAGTCAGGACACCTGGCTTTACACAAGAGAATACACACAGGAGAGAAACCTTATAGCTGTGATCAATGTGGGAAGAGATTCACTCAGTCAGGAAGCCTGGCTGTACACAAGAGAATACACACAGGAGAGAAGCCTTTTGGTTGTGATCAATGTGGGAAGAGATTCACTAAGTCAGGAAGCCTGGCTGAACACAAGAGAATACACACAGGAGAGAAGCCTTATAGCTGTGATCAGTGTGGGAAGAGATTCACTCGGTCAGGAAGCCTGGTTGAACACAAGAGAATACACACAGGAGAGAAGCCTTATCACTGCTCAGACTGTGGAATGAGCTTAACCACTTCACGTGGACTTGTACTACACAGGAGAATACACACAGGAGAGAAGCCTTACCACTGCTCAGACTGTGGGCTGAGTTGTACTACTTCAGGGGATTTAAAAGATCACCAGCGAACACACACTGGAGAGAAACCTTATAGCTGTGATCAGTGTGGGAAGAGATTCACTCGGTCAGGACACCTGGCTAGACACAAGAGAATACACACAGGAGAGAAGCCTTATAGCTGTGATCAGTGTGGGAAGAGATTCACTCAGTCAGGACACCTGGCTGAACACAAGAGAAAACACCACACTGTTGGGTAACCTTTCCACTTTTGGTAGCTCAATCCAGTTAATGGTAGACTAGTGTACACACACCGGAGAGAAGCCCTACAGGGTGAGTTTTGCCACCTCAAGCGTTCTTAATGTGGCCTTCCTTAGTGTAATTTGATGTACTGTCAACAAGGGGTCCACCCTCTGATAACTTTAACTATCCATTATTTCCAGATTTCTATTAATTGCAATGTGAGTGAAATAGTCTGTGTTTGAATGGTGTGGGCGTACGTACCCCAACAACAGAATGGTGTGGGTGTTTCCCAACAACAGGATTGGTCAGCTCAGAGAAAGCAGGGCGGTAGCTCCTCCCCCTCTCTCTGCAAGTCTATCGTTAGGGTTAAGGCAAGGGTCCGTTTAACATGTTGACTAGTTGGGATGTGGTCAGAAAAGTCCCTTAAGTCGCTGCCGTCCCACAGTCTGTTGACAGATGCTATGATACCAGGAGTTTACAGAAATGTTGGCAAGTCGATTTATTTGGTTTGCTTAACGAGCAAGCTAGAGGGATCTGAAGACTGATAACTATGTCTGAGGACAATTCACCATCCTCATGATCAACCCCGTCTACCAGCCAACTCACCATCACCATGATCAACCCTGTCTACCATCCAACTCACCATCACCATGATCAACCCTGTCTACCAGCCAACTCACCATGATCAACCCCGTCTACCAGCCAACTCACCATCACCATGATCAACCCTGTCTACCAGCCAACTCACCATGATCAACCCCGTCTACCATCCAACTCACCTTATTTTGAAATGACATGATATTGTTTGGCAGAATGAACACGGTATAGTGAATATTTTCCCAAACTGCGTTACCCACTCCAGTCAGCAGATGACGATGTGAGTCTTTCAAGAGCTGTTTCCTCCAGTGGACAGGACGCTTTTTCAACAACAACACGGACTCATCAGCCGCCTCAGTAGCTTGCTGGCAAACAAACAAACAAACCACAAAGTTTGCTGCTTCAGTGTTTTTAGATATTTTTCTCAGATGTTACTATGGTATACTGAAGTATAATTACAAGCATTCCATAAGTGTCAAAGGCTTTTATTGACAATTACATTAAGTTTATGCAATGAGTTAATATTTGCAGCGTTGACCCTTCTATTTCAAGACCTCTGCAATGGCATGCTGTCAATTAACTTCTGGGCCACATCCTGACTGATGGCAGCCCATTCTTGCCCAATGCTTGGAGTTTGTCAGAATTGGTGGGTTTTTGTTTGTCCACCCGCCTCTTGAGGATTGACCACAAGTTCTCAATGGGATTAAGGTCTGGGGAGTTTCCTGGCCCATGGACCCAACATTTCGATGTTTTGTTCCCCGAGCCACTTAGTTATCACTTTTGCCTTATGGCAAGGTGCTCCATCATGCTGGAAAAGGCATTGTTCGTCACCAAACTGTTATTGGATGGTTGGGAGAAGTTGCTCTCTGAGGATGTGTTGGTACCATTCTTTATTCATGGCTGTGTTCTTAGGCAAATTTGTGAGTGAGCCCACTCCCTTGGCTGAGAAGCAACCCCACACATGAATGGTCTCAGGATGCTTTACTGTTGGCATGACACAGGACTGATGGTAGCGCTCACCTTGTCTTCCTTGCAGGTAACCATGGTTAACAGAGGAAGAACAATGATTTCAAGCACCACCCTCCTTTTTAAAACTTCCAGTCTGTTATTCTAACTCAATCAGCATGACAGGGTGATCTCCAGCCTTGTCCTCGTCAACACTCTCACCTGTGTTAACAAGAGAATCACTGACATGATGTCAGCTGGTCCTTTTGTGGCAGGGCTGAAATGCAGTGGAAATGTTTTTGGGGGATTAAGTTCATTTTCATGGCAAAATGCAATTAATTGCAATTCATCTGATCACTCTTCATAACAGTCTGGAGTATAAGCAAATTGCCATCATAAAAACTGAGGCAGCAGACTTTGTGAAAATTAATATTTGGGTCATTCTCAACTTTTGACCAAGACTGTATATTAACAGCAGGGTTTTAAACACAGTCTGTGTGCTTACTAGTTATTACATGTCATATACAGTGGGGGAAAAAAGTATTTAGTCAGCCACCAATTGTGCAAGTTCTCCCACTTAAAAAGATGAGAGAGGCCTGTAATTTTCATCATAGGTACACGTCAACTATGACAGACAAATGGAGAATTTTTTTCTCCAGAAAATCACATTGTAGGATTTTTTATGAATTTATTTGCTAATTATGGTGGAAAATAAGTATTTGGTCACCTACAAACAAGCAATATTTCTGGCTCTCACAGACCTGTAAGTTCTTCTTTAAGAGGCTCCTCTGTCCTCCACTCATTACCTGTATTAATGGCACCTGTTTGAACTTGTTATCAGTATAAAAGACACCTGTCCACAACCTCAAACAGTCACACTCCAAACTCCACTATGGCCAAGACCAAAGAGCTGTCAAAGGACACCAGAAACAAAATTGTAGACCTGCACCAGGCTGGGAAGACTGAATCTGCAATAGGTAAGCAGCTTGGTTTGAATAAATCAACTGTGGGAGCAATTATTAGGAAATGGAAGACATACAAGACCACTGATAATCTCCCTCGATCTGGGGCTCCACGCAAGATCTCACCCCGTGGGGTCAAAATGATCACAAGAACGGTGAGCAAAAATCCCAGAACCACACGGGGGGACCTAGTGAATGACCTGCAGAGAGCTGGGACCAAAGTAACAAAGCCTACCATCAGTAACACACTACGCCTCCAGGGACTCAAATCCTGCAGTGCCAGATGTGTCCCCCTGCTTAAGCCAGTACATGTCCAGGCCCATCTGAAGTTTGCTAGAGTGCATTCGGATGATCCAGAAGAGGATTGGGAGAATGTCATATGGTCAGATGAAACCAAAATATAACTTTTTGGTAAAAACTCAACTCGTCGTGTTTGGTGGACAAAGAATGCTGAGTTGCATCCCAAGAACACCATACCTACTGTGAAGCATGGGGGTGGAAACATCATGCTTTGGGGCTGTTTTTCTGCAAAGGGACCAGGACGACTGATCCGTGGAAAGGAAAGAATGAATGGGGCCATGTATCGTGAGATTTTGAGTGAAAACCTCCTTCCATCAGCAAGGGCATTGAAGATGAAACGTGGCTGGGTCTTTCAGCATGACAATGATCCCAAACACACCGCCCGGGCAACGAAGGAGTGGCTTCGTAAGAAGCATTTCAAGGTCCTGGAGTGGCCTAGCCAGTCTCCAGATCTCAACCCCATAGAAAATCTTTGGAGGGAGTTGAAAGTCCGCGTTGCCCAGCGACAGCCCCAAAACATCACTGCTCTAGAGGAGATCTGCATGGAGGAATGGGCCAAAATACCAGCAACAGTGTGTGAAAACCTTGTGAAGACTTACATAAATCGTTTGACCTGTGTCATTGCCAACAAAGGGTATATAACAAAGTATTGAGAAACTTTTGTTACTTACCAAATACTTATTTTCCACCATCATTTGCAAATAAATTCATTAAAAATCCTACAATGTGAAATTTTGGATTTTTTTTCTCATTTTGTCTGTCATAGTTGACGTGTACCTATGATGAAAATTACAGGCCTCTCATCTTTTTAAGTGGTGGCTGACTAAATACTTTTTTTCCCCACTGTACATTTGAAGTCGGAAGTTTACATACACTTAGGCTGGAGTCATTAAAACTCGTTTTTCAACCACTCCACAAATGTCTTGTTAACAAACTATAGTTTTGGCAAGTCGGTTAGGACGTCTACTTTCTGCATGACAACAATTCTTTACAAACAGAATATTTCATTTATAATTCACTATATCACAATTCCAGTGGGTCAGAAGTTACATACACTTAGTTGACTGTGCCTTTAAACAGCTTGGAAAATTCCAGAAAATGATGTCATGGCTTTAGATGCTTCTGATAGGCTAATTGACATCATTTGAGTCAATTGGAGGTGTACCTGTGGATGTATTTATCCAAAGCGACTTAGTCATGTGCGCATACATTTTTACGTATGGGTGGTCCCGGGGATCGAACCTACTACCCTGGCGTTACAAGCACCATGCTCTACCAATTGAGCTACAGAGGACCACTATTAACAGCAGGGTTATAAATCAAATCAAATTTTATTGGTCACATGCGCCGAATACAACAGGTGCAGACATTACAGTGAAATGCTTACTTACAGCCCTTAACCAACAGTGCATTTATTTTAAACAAAAAAGTAAGAATAAAACAACAACAAAGTGTTGAGAAAAAAAGAGCAGAAGTAAAATACAGTGACAGTAGGGAGGCTATATATACAATAAAATAAAGTGACAGTAGGGAGGCTATATATACAGGGGGGTACCGTTGCATAGTCAATGTGCAGGGGCACCGGCTAGTTGAGGTAGTTGAGGTAATATGTACATGTGGGTAGAGTTAAAGTGACTATGCATAAATACTTAACAGAGTAGCAGCAGCGTAAAAAGGATGGGGTGGGGGGGCAGTGCAAATAGTCCGGGTAGCCATGATTAGCTGTTCAGGAGTCTTATGGCTTGGGGGTAGAAGCTGTTGAGAAGTCTTTTGGACCTAGACTTGGCACTCCGGTACCGCTTGCCGTGCGGTAGCAGAGAGAACAGTCTATGACTAGGGTGACTGGAGTCTTTGACAATTTTGAGGGCCTTCCTCTGACACCGCCTGGTATAGAGGTCCTGGATGGCAGGGAGCTTTGCCCCAGTGATGTACTGGGCCGTACGCACTACCCTCTGTAGTGCCTTGCGGTCAGAGGCCAAGCAGTTGCCATACCAGGCGGTGATGCAACCAGTCAGGATGCTCTCGATGGTGCAGCTGTAGAATTTTTTGAGGATCTGAGGACCCATGCCAAATCTTTTTAGTCTCCTGAGGGGGAATAGGCTTTGTCGTGCCCTCTTCACGACTGTCTTGGTGTGTTTGGACCATGATAGTTCGTTGGTGATGTGGACACCAAGGAACTTGAAGCTCTTAACCTGTTCCACTACAGCCCCGTCGATGAGAATGGGGGCGTGCTTACTAGTGAGAACAGTCTGTGTGCTTACTAGTCATATATATATGTTGTTATTCAGCTAGCTTGTTAAGATAGCCTAGCACTACGCTAATGCTAATTAACTAGCTAGCCAACTAACGTCCACAACCATGAGCTCAATAAGCTACTCGCCCCGTACAAAAGAAGATGTGTGCTGGTTGGAGAAAGAAGCTCTGGGGCTGAACATTGTTGTGAAAGAGGAAGAGGAGGATATCACAGTGAAAGGAGAGGAGGGGGAGATGACTGTCACAGTGAAAGGGGAGGCGGGGGGGATGACTGTCACAGTGAAAGAGGAGAAGGAGGAGGATGGATATCTGATTAACAGCAGTGAGTTTTGTCTTGGGGAGGGGCAGAAAGCTCTGATTAGAGAAAAGGCCTGCAGTGTCACTGGCCTTTTTAACTATCCCAAAGCCTAGGACCAAGAGGCATGGAGAGGCAGCCTTTAGTTAGTATGCCTCCCAGCCTCTGGAATAGCCAGAGAACCTGAGGGGGAAGGAAACTGTGGCATTTAAAAAAATAGATCTTAAACACACCTTTTTAGTGGTGCTTTTCCTCAGGGTGCTTTTTAGTCGTGCATTTTTTATTGTAATTCTTTAGTTTTTTATCCTCTTATATTTGTGTAGTAAATATTTAGTTTCATTTTAATTGTTTTTATTAGTTTTTTTCCTGTGAAGCACATTGTGTTCCATTCCATGTCTGAAATGTGCTGTATAAATAAAGCTTGATTTGATTCTCTATGGTGTTATTAGATCCCTAATATTGAGTTAGGCCTGTAAGGTAAGATAGACTGATATGATTGAAATCTCTATGGTGTTATTGAATTTAAACAACAAGGCACTCAACCCCGTGGATTATTGTAAACAACTAATAGCTGTTCTCTAACATGACGTGAAGAGGAGTGAATAACACACAATTAATAGCTGTTCTCTAACATGACGAATAACACACAACTAAGTTAATAACACAACTAAGAGCTGTTCTCTAACATGACGTGAAGAGGAGTAAATAACACAACTAAGAGCTGTTCGTATTGGAGATCTTTAGTTAACAGCGAAATAGCCGATAAATACTGTATATACAGTGCCTTCAGAAAGTATTTATACCCCTTCCACTTTTTCACATTTTGTTGTTACAACCCTGAATTTAAAATGGATTAAATTGAGATTAATTTTGTCACTGGCATACTCACAATACCCCAAAATGTCAAAGTGGAATCATGTTTTTCGAACAAATTAATTAAAAATAAAAAGCTGAATTGTCTTGAGTTAATAAGAATTCAACCTATTTGTTATGACAAGCCTAAGAAAGTTCAGGAGTAAAAATCTTCTCAACAAGTCACATAATAAGTTGCATGGACTCACTCTGTGTGCAATAATAGTGTTTAACATGATTTTTGAATGACTACCTCATCTCCGTATCCCAGACATACTGTACAATTATCTGTAATGTCTCTCAGTCGAGCAGTGAATTTCAAACACAGATTCAACCACAACGACCAGGGAAGTTTTCCAATGCCTCACAAAGAAGGGCACCTATGGGTAGACGACATTGAATATTCCTTCATTCATTACACTTTGGATGGTGTATCAATATACCCAGCTTCTACAAAGATAGAGACATCCTTCTTAACTCAGTTGCCAGTGAGGAAGGAAACCGCTCAGGGATTTCACCATGAGGCGAATGCTGACTTTTAAACAGTTACAGAGTTTAATGGCTGTGATAGGAGAAAACTGAGAATGGATCAACAACATTGTAGTTACTCCACAATACTAACCTAAATGACAGAGTGAAAAGAAGGAAGCCTGTACATAATAAAAATATTCCAAAACATGCATCCTGTTTGCAACAAGGAACTAAAGTAATAATGCAAAAAAATGTGGCAAAGCAATTTAACTTTTTGCAATAAAATGCGAATTAATTACTTTAAAATCATACAATATGATTTTCTGGATTTTTGTTTTAAATTCCGTCTCTCACAGTTGAAGTGTACCTATGATAAAAATTATAGACCTCTACATGCTTTGTAAGTAGGAAAACCTGCAAAATCGGCAGTGTATCAAATACTTGTTCTCCCCACTGTATATAATAATGTATGCACTCACTAACTGTAAGTCGCTCTGGATAAGAGTGTCTGCTAAATGACTAAAATGTAAATGTCCTGCCACTGTTGTCTAGCAATGATCAACAACCAATTTGACGGAGCTTGAAGAATTTGTAAAATAATAATAGTAAATGTTGCACAATCCAGGTTTAGAAAGCTCTTAGAGACATACCCAGAAAGACTCAGCTGTAACCGCTGCTAAAAGGTGCTTCTATAAAGTATTGACTCAGGTGTGAATACTTACACTACCAGACAAAGGTTTTAGAACACCTACTCATTCAAGGGTTTTTCTTTATTTGGACTATTTTCTACATTGTAGACTAATAGTGAAGACATCAAAACTATGAAATAACACATATGGAATCATGTAGTAACCAAAAAAGTGTTAAATAATTCAAAACATGTTTTATATTTGAGATTCTTCAAATAGCCACCCTTTGCCTTGATGACAGCTTTGCACACTCTTGCCATTCTCTCTACCAGCTTCACCTGGAATACTTTTCCAACAGTCTTGAAGGAGTTCCCACATATGCTGAGCACTTGTTGGCTGCTTTTCCTTCACTCTGCGGTCCGACTCATCCGAAACGATCTCAATTTAGTTTAGGTCGGGGGATTGTGGAGGCCAGGTCATCTGATGCAGCACTACATCACTCTCCTTCTTGGTAACATAGCCCTTACATAGCCTGGAGGTGTGTTGGGTCATTGTCCTGTTGAAAAACAAATGATAGTCCAACTAAGCCCAATCAAGATGGAATGGCGTATCGCTGCAGAATGCTGTGGTAGCCATGCTGGTTAAGTGTGCCTTGAATTCTAAATAAATCACAGACAGTGTCACCAGCAAAGCACCCCCACACCATAACACCTCCTCCTCCATGCTTTACGGTGGGAGATACACATGCGATCATCTGTTCACAAAGATCTGCCTTACCAAAGACACTGCGGCTGGAACCAAAAATCTCCAATTTAGACTCCAGACCAAAGGACAAATTTCCACCGGTCTAATGTCCATTGCTTGTGTTTCTTGGCCCAAGCAAGTGTCTTCTTCTTATTGGTGTCCTTTAGTAGTTTTTTCTTTGTAGCAGTTCGACCATGAAGGACTGATTCACACAGTCCCCTCTGAACAGTTGATGTTGAGGTGTGTATGTGATTTAACTCTGAAGCATTTATTTGGGCTGCAATTTCTGAGGCTGGTAACTCTAATGAACTTATCCTCTGCAGCAGAGGTAACTGGGTCTTCCATTCCTGTGGCGGTCCTCATGAGAGCCAGTTTCATCATAGAGCTTGATGGTTTTTGCGACTGCACTTTAAGAAACGTTCGAAGTTCTTGAAATGAGTGACTGATCTTCATGTCTTAAAGTAATGATGGACTGTCGTTTCTCTTTGCTTATGTGAGCTGTTCTTGCCATAATATGGACTTGGTCTTTTACCAAATATGGCTATCTTCTGTATACCCCCCCCCCCCCCTTACCTTGTCACAACAAAACTGATTGAATCAAATGCATTAAGAAGGAAAGAAATTCCACAAATTAACTTTTAAGAAGGCACACCTGTTTATTGAAATGCATTCCAGGTGACTACCTCATGAAGCTGGTTGAGAGAATGTCAAGAGTGTGCAAAGCTGTCTTCAAGGCAAAGGGTGGCTATTTGAAGAATCACAAATATTGTTTCTACCCCAGGAAGAGTAGCTGCTGCCTTGGGAGCAGCTAATGGGGATTCCTAATGAATACAAATACTTTTTAGGTTACTACATGATTCCATATGTGTTATTTCATAGTTTTGATGTCTTCACTATTATTCTACAATGTAGAGCATAGTAAAAAATTAAGAAAAACCCTTGATGAGTAGGTGTTCTAAAACTTTTGACCAGTAGTGTATATAAATGAGATTTTACTGTATTTAATTTAAATAGATTTATGCACAACAGCATTCTATCCAAGGTGGGAGAGAGCACGAGGAGGGATCATGTCATGCAGGTTCAGGTATCCGCTACAGGACAGTTGTATATTATTTAAAACATCAATTGGTAGCTGATTAGTATGTATGGATCATTTATTTTAAAATCTGCAATGTTTGAATGTCCAGTTTTAATTACTGAACAATAAATGACATTATTACCACCAGCCAGCAGGCTATAAAATTGCAGCATTACAACACCATTTATAGATTTCGTGAAATGTTAGGCCCCGTGTAGCTCAGTTGGTAAAGCATGTCGTTTGCAACGCCAGGGTTGTGGGTTCGATTCCCATGGGGGGCAAGTATGAAACAAATTATATAGGCACTCACTAACTGTAAGTCGCTCTGGATAAGAGCGTCTGCTAAATGACTAAAATGAGAAAATGACGACCAAATAGAGGCCTACCAATAAACCTTTATCCATTAGCTAAAGCAAAGCTTTACATTCTCTTGCACCACAGGAACCCTATCATCGATGAATTAGGCACGCAGCCGCATAGACATGTCGCTATTTCAGCACGATGTACAGCGATCGGTTTGTGAGTGGAACTACAAATACCTAGGTGTCTGGTTAGACTGTAAACTCTCCTTCCAGACTCACATTAAGCATCTCCAATCCAAAGTTAAATCTAGAATCAGCTTCCTATTTCGCAACAAAGCCTCCTTCACTCATGCTGCCAAACATGCCCTCGTAAAACTGACTATCCTACCGATCCTTGACTTTGGCGATGTCATTTACAAAATAGCCTCCAAGCAAATTGGATGTAGTCTATCACAGTGCCATCCGTTTTTCACCAAAGCCCCATATACTACCCACCACTGTGACCTGTGCGCTCTTGTTGGCTGGTCCTCACTACATATTCGTCGCCAAACCCACTGGCTCCAGGCCATCTATAAATCACTGCTAGGCAAATCCCTGCCTTATCTTAGCTCATTGGTCACCATAGCAACACCCACCCGTAGTATGCGCTCCAGCAGGTATATCTCACTGGTCATCCCCAAAGCCAACACCTCCTTTGGCCGCCATTCCTTCCAGTACTCTGCTGCCAATGACTGGAACGAACTGCAAAAATCTCTGAAGCTGGAGACTCTTATCTCCCTCACTAACTTTAAGCATCAGTTGTCAGAGCACCTTACCGATCACTGCACCTGTACACAGCCCATCTGAAATTAGCCCGCCCAACTACCTCATCCCCATATTGTTATTTATTTTGCTCATTTGCACCCCAGTATCTCTATTTGCACATCATTACATTTACATTTTAGTCATTTAGCAGACGCTCTTATCCAGAGCGACTTACAGTTAGTTATTACATTTTAGTACATTTGTCAGCCAAAACATGACACCCACTGTCATAAGGTGCTGAAGGTGGGTGTGGTGTATGAATCAGGCGCAGGACGCAGAGGCTCAGTCCAAAGGCTTTAGTGCAAAATTCACACAAACAAAAGTACAATAAGCCTGAAGGCGAATACAAGGCGCACACAGGCGACAAAATAAACGGCGCACAAAACATGTGCAAAGTAATCACTCCAAAACACTGGAGGGAAATAGTAGCTCCAACACGTAACAGAGGCGCAATCACACACAAACACAGACACACACAACAAGAACTAAATAGAACACTAACGAGGACTAACTAGACACAGGTGTACAACATTAAGACCAAACCAAACGAACATGAAACATAGATCGGTGGCAGCTAGTACTCCGGGGACGACGACCGCCGAAGCCTGCCCGAACCAGGAGGAGGAGCAGCCTCGGCCGAAACCGTGACAATACCCCCCACTTGACGCGTGGCTCCAGCCGTGCGCCGACCCCGGCCTCGGGGACGACCAGGAGGACGCGGAGCAGGGCGCGCGGGATGGTCCCAGTGGAACTCCGACAGGAGAGATGGGTCCAGGATGTCCCTCCGCGGCACCCAGCACCGCTCCTCCGGGCCGTACCCCTCCCACTCCACGAGATACTGGAGACCCCCCATCCGGCGTCTGGAGTCCAAGATGGACCGAACGGTGTACGCCGGAGCCCCCTCGATGTCCAATGGGGGCGGAGGAGTCTCTCCTATCTCATTGTCCTGGAGTGGACCAGCTACCACCGGCCTGAGAAGAGACATATGGAACGAGGGGTTAATATTCTTATATTCAACAGGTAGATGTAACTTATAACACACCTCGTTCTATCTTCTCAGGACTTTAAAGGGCCCCACAAACCGCCGACCCAGCTTCCGGCAGGGCAGGCGGAGGGGTAGGTTTCTGGTAGAGAGCCAGACTCGATCTCCGGGTGCGTACACCGGCCCCTAACTGCGGTGGAGATCGGCGCTCGCCTTGTGACGACGGACAGCCCGCTGCAGGTGGACGTGGGCAGCGTTCCACGTCTCTTCCGAGCGCCTCATCCAATCATCCACCGCAGGGGCCTCGATCTGGCTCTGCTGCCACGGTGCCAGAACCGGCTGGTAACCTAATACACATTGGAAAGGGGTTAGGTTGGTAGAGGAGTGGCGAAGAGAATTCTGGGCCATCTCGGCCCAGGGAATGTAACGCGCCCACTCCTCAGGCCGGTCCTGGCAATACGACCTCAGAAACCTACCCACATCCTGGTTGACACGTTCTACCTGCCCGTTACTCTCCGGGTGGTACCCCGAGGTAAGGCTAACCGAGACCCCCAAACGCTCCATAAACGCTCTCCACACCCGGGAGGTAAACTGGGGGCCTCGATCAGACACTATATCCTCGGGGACCCCGTAATGCCGGAAGACGTGGGTAAATAGGGCCTCAGCAGTCTGTAGGGCAGTAGGAAGACCCGACATAGGGAGAAGACGACAGGCCTTAGAGAACCGGTCCACAACGACCAGGATGGTGGTATTCCCCTGAGAGAGGGGAAGGTCTGTTACAAAATCCACCGAGAGGTGGGACCATGGTCGTTGTGGAACGGGTAGGGGCTGTAACTTACCCCTGGGCAGATGTCGGGGCGCCTTACACTGGGCGCACACCGAGCAGGAGGAGACATAAACCCTCACATCCCTAGCCAAAGTGGGCCACCAGTATTTAGTGCTAAGGCAATGCACTGTCCGGCCGATACCCGGATGTCCAGAGGAGGGTGACGTGTGAGCCCAGTAAATGAGTCGATCCCGAATCTCGAGCGGAACGTACCTCCGACCCTCAGGACACTGTGGAGGGCTGGGGTCGGTACGCAACGCTCGCTCGATTTCGGAATCGACCTCCCACACCACCGTTGCCACAAGGAAAGACTCCGGTAGTATGGGAGTGGGCTCAACGGACCTCTCCTCCGTGTCATACCGCCGGGACAGCGCATCTGCCTTACCATTCTGGGACCCAGGGATGTACGTGATTTTAAATACGAACCTGGTGAGAAACATACTCCATCGAGCCTGGCGAGGGTTCAGTCTCCTCGCTGCCCGGATGTACTCCAGGTTCCGATGGTCAGTCAAAATGAGGAAAGGGTGTTGAGCCCCCTCAAGCCAATGCCTCCACACCTTAAGGGCTTGAACTACAGCTAACAGCTCCCTGTCCCCAACGTCATAGTTACGCTCCGCCGGGCTGAGCTTCTTAGAGTAAAAAGCACAGGGGCGGAGTTTAGGTGGTGTGCCGGACCGTTGAGAGAGAACGGCCCCTATACCAGCCTCAGACGCGTCTACCTCAACCTGAAAGGGTAATGCGGGATCCGGATGCACCAGCACCGGAGCCGACGTAAACAGGTCCTTCAGTCTCCTAAAGGCCCTGTCCACATCGGCTGACCACTGCAGTCGCACCGGACCCCCCTTCAGAAGGGACGTGATGGGAGCTGCCACCTGTCCAAAACCCCGGATAAACCTCCGGTAGTAATTCGCAAAACCCAAAAACTGCTGCACCTCTTTTACAGTAGTTGGGGTTTGCCAATTATGCACAGCGGACACACGATCCACCTCCATTCTCACCCCTGACGCGGACAACCGATAACCCAAAAAGGAGACCGACTCCTGGAAAAACAGACATTTCTCTGCCTTGACATATAGGTCGTGTTCCAACAGCCTCCTCAATACACGACGCACCAGGGTTATATGCTCGGCTCGGGTAGACGAGTACACCAGAATGTCATCAATGTACACGACCACCCCTTGTCCCTGCATATCCCGGAAAATCTCATCTACGAAGGATTGGAAGACTGATGGAGCATTCATCAACCCATATGGCATGACGAGATATTCGAAATGACCTGACGTGGTACTAAACGCTGTCTTCCATTCGTCACCCTCCCTAATGCGCACCAAGTTATACGCGCTCCTGAGATCCAGTTTTGTGAAAAACCGCGCTCCATGCAATGACTCCGTCATGGTCGCAATCAGAGGGAGTGGATAACTGTATTTCACAGTAATCTGATTGAGACCACGGTAATCAATGCACGGGCGCAACCCTCCATCTTTCTTTTTCACAAAAAAGAAGCTTGAGGAGGCGGGAGAAGTGGAGGGCCGAATGTATCCCTGTCTCAAAGATTCGGCTATGTAAGTCTCCATAGCTTTTCTCTCCTCTTGAGACAAAGGATACACATGGCTCCGTGGGAGCGCTGCTCCTGCCTGGAGATCAATCGCACAATCCCCCTGTCTATGAGGAGGCAACTGCGTCGCCCTAGTTTTGCTAAACACGAGAGCTAAATCCCCATATTCAGGCGGAATGTGCAGTGCGGGCACTTGGTTTGGACTCTCCACCGAAGTCGCCCCCACGGAAACACCCAGACATCGCCCCTCGCACTGAGCAGACCACCCATCGAGAGCCCTCTGTTGCCACGAAATAGCAGGGTTGTGGGTGCTTAACCAGGGAATCCCCAGCACCACTGGGTACCCAGGAGAGTCGATCAGATACAGCTGTATAGTCTCCTCATGACCCCCCTGCGCACACATCCGAAGTGGCGCTGTGATCTCCCTGATCAACCCCGACCCCAACGGACGGCTATCTAAGGCATGAACGGGAAAAGGTTTGTGAACAGGTAGGAGAGGGATCCCTAACTCAAAACAAAACTTCCGATCAACAAAATTCCCAGCTGCGCCTGAATCTACGAGCGCCTTATGCTGGGAATGAGGTGCAACCTGTGGAAAACACACAGGTATACAAAAGTGCGCAACAGAAAGCTCTGGGTAAGTGGGACATCTACTCACCAGGGAGGCCCCCCCAGTGCGTGGCCTGTTGTCTTCCCCCTCGGAGAACCCTCCCCAGCACCTGGCCGCAGTGTGCCCTCCACGACCGCACTTGGTGCAGGAGACAGGCCCCCTCGGGCTCCTCCTACTCCGTTCTCTAGCACCGGCACCCCCGAGCTCCATAGGGCTCGGCTCGGAGGCGCCGGAGGGCGGAATGGACGGACTCCCCTCGGGACGTCCACGGGTTGGCCAGCAGGGTGTCCAGACGGATGGACATATCGACCAACTGGTCGAATGTAAGATGGGTATCCCTGCAGGCCAACTCACGTTGAACGTCCTCTCGTAGGTTACATCGAAAATGGTCGATGACAGCCTGTTCATTCCACCCTGCATCAGCCGCTAGAGTCCGGTACTCTAGAGCGAACGCCTGCGCGCTCCTCCTCCCCTGTCTGGACTAGACGCTCCCCCGCCGCTTTGCCCTCAGGTGGATGGTCGAACACGGCCTTGAAGCGGCGGGAGAACTCTGCGTAGGTCATGGTGTTGGCGCCTGCGCGCTCCTCCTCCTCCAACTGGACTAGACGCTCCCCCGCCGCTTTGCCCTCAGGTGGATGGTCGAACACGGCCTTGAAGCGGCGGGAGAACTCTGCGTAGGTCATGGTGTTGGCGTCCATTCTCCTCCACTCGGCGTTAGCCCACTCCAACGCCTTGCCCGTGAGACAGGAGATGAGGGCGGAAACGCTCTCGTGTCCCGAGGGCACCAGGTGTACAGTGGCCAGGTAGAGCTCCACCTGCAGGAGGAACCCCTGACACCCGGCAGCTGTTCCGTCATACGCCCTCGGGAGCGAGAGCCGAATCCCCCTGGGTTCCGAACCTAGGACTGGTGGACCGACCGATGGGGTGGGCAGGGTAGGTGGAGGTGTGGGTACCCGGCTGGCCTCCCATCGGTGCAAGGTGTAGATTACCTCCTGTAGAGCGGTTTCCAGTTGTCGAATCTGGCCATCTTGTCCACGGATATGCTCCTCGAGCGACACAATGGAATCAGCTGATCCTGCTGATTCCATTGTGGTGTGTGATTCTGTCATAAGGTGCTGAAGGTGGGTGTGGTGTATGAATCAGGCGCAGGACGCAGAGGCTCAGTCCAAAGGCTTTAGTGCAAAATTCACACAAACAAAAGCACAATAAGCCTGAAGGCGAATACAAGGCGCACACAGGCGACAAAATAAACGGCGCACAAAACATGTGCAAAGTAATCACTCCAAAACACTGGAGGGAAATAGTAGCTCCAACACGTAACAGAGGCGCAATCACACACAAACACAGACACACACAACGAGAACTAAATAGAACACTAACGAGGAATAACTAGACACAGGTGTACAACATTAAGACCAAACCAAACGAACATGAAACATAGATCGGTGGCAGCTAGTACTCCGGGGACGACGACCGCCGAAGTCTGCCCGAACCAGGAGGAGGAGCAGCCTCGGCCGAAACCGTGACACCCACCCTTTTTTTCATGTGTTCTATCGCAAACTGTCATAAACATAAAGCTTTCCAACATAACATCAACTATCCAATCAAAGCCACATTGACAATTTGAAATTAGCACATCAATTACAAAAAATTACAATTTAATATATTTAAATCCCACTTCGTAACTTAACAAAATGTGAAAAAAGTTCAAGGGAGTGCAGACGTTCTAAAGGCAATGTATTATATTAGGTTAACATTTCAAAATAGTCTGATGCATATCCTGAAGATCAGTTCAAATATCCTGTAGATCAGATCAAATAGCCTGTAGATCAGATCAAGGAACGCTGTCTATACTTCCATCCCTTTGGTTATTGGCTGATTCCATCGCCAGCAATACCCAAAAATATTATTGGAATTCTCACATAGAAACGTAATTGGAGTCTGTTATGATGAGTTTCTGCTCAAAGAATCAAGAATATACTTAGACATTCTGTATTTAATGATCGGTACCGGGTTAGAAACACCAACGGACATAGCTTTGCCATTTTGCTGTTTCCAACTAACTAACAAAGAAGACCCTCTACCTTTTATATACCCTCTTGGTCCTCCTTCCTTTCACATCCATCTGGAAACCATCATAGGCCACCCTGTCTCTGTTCTTAGTACCCTTTGACCTCAGGTCACTACATCCTGTCCATCACTCACACCACTACCCTGACCATTACTAATTACATTTTAGTCATTTAGCAGACGCTCTTATCCAGAGCGACTTAAAGTTAGTGAATACATATATATATATTGTGATGTCACGAGAGGCTGTGTCCTGGAGGGACGTTACATCCCCCTGAGATGGCTGCAAACCCAGACAGCTATGGCTCCATCTGCTGGTATGGTCGGGAACTCCACCCCTCTATGGCCAATCTTCCCACGCAGCTGAAACAAATGAGGAGCTGATGAGCTGAAGGTTTGGGAAGGGAAAAGACACACTGAGGGAGTGTGTGGGGGGTGAAGAAACACAGTCTCCAACCTGGGCTCTCTGGAGGACAAGAGTGCTGCATGTCCACTTCCAAGAGGAATATAAGGATTTGGAGATACTTACCTTTGGGAAATACTCACCTTTGGATATATTCGCCTGTGGAAATACGTGAGAGACATTTGGAAGGACTTTTTGCTGGGTTGGCCACCTAGCTGCAACGTGGACTACAGTAAGGCTGGGGAAAAGTTATCTGAGCGAGTGAGAATTATGATTTTGGATGTGGAAGAGACATCCCTGAACTGTTAACCCTTAAAGAGCCACAAGAGAACAGAATTTTGTTATATTTTCGTTAATTTCCCAAGACCTTTAATAAAATCCTTGTTTTGTTTGAACCTTGTCTCCTTGCACTACTTGAGCAATCCCGCTGAAAGCCGTGTAGCCTCTCGTGACGTCACAATATATATATATATTTTTTTATACTGGCCCCCGTGGGAATTGAACCCACAACCCTGGCATTGCAAACGCCATGCTCTATCAACTGAGCTACATCCCTGCCGGCCATTCCCTCCCCTACCCTGGACGACGCTGGGTCAATTGTGCGCCGCCCATGAGTCTCCCGGTCGCGGCCGGCTGCGACAGAGCCTGGATTCGAACCAGGATCTCTAGTGGCACAGTTAGCACTGCGGTGCAGTGCCTTAGACCACTGCGCCACTCAGGAGGTGTACATCTCTTGCACATCAATCATTCCAGTGTTAATACTAATTGTAATTATTTTGCACTATGGCCTATTTATTGCCTTACCTCCATAACTTGCTACATTTGCACACACTGTATATATATGTTCTGTTGTATATTTTACTTTAAGTTTTGTTTTACCCCATATGTAACTCTGTGTTGTTGTTTTTATCGCACTGCTTTGCTTTATCTTGGCCATGTCACAGTTGTAAATGAGAACTTGTTCTCAACTGGCTTACCTGGTTAAATAAACGTTAAATAAAAAATAAAAATGATTTGTATGTTGGCCGAATCCCAACGGTTCAGTTGAACGGAAGTGAAGGCGGAGCCTGGCTCTTTTCTCTTGTGACTTTACGCTCCGTGCAGAGT